>NC_141627.1:10388635-10543372 GCF_047967505.1 Dipteris shenzhenensis | reverse complement strand
CATGCCATAAGCTCAAGTGGGCCTTCATTTAAAGGGCCCCACTTGTCTAGTGCTTTTTCCCTTAAAAAGTGGAAAATTAAGCACCTCCAAAGTCCTAAACCTTGGAAAAAAAATGTCCAACACTTTAACCCATTTGAGGTTAGCCAAATGCATGCCTTTTAGTTCTTGGACAATTTCTAGTCCCTTGTGGGCATCCCCACAGTGCTCTTTAACAAATGCATGACATACCCTCAACTTCTATACAATCGCACTCGACTGAAAAGCTTCTTGATGCAACTGTAGAACTTGGGGGTACTCAAAGTGCTTGAACTTGACAAGGTACCTACGGGTAACCTTGCCTCCGGGTCTTTTCTTCTCAGTGTGATACACAATTTGTTCTGGTTGGAGGATCTCCTCAATTACTTCCACCTCTGGTGGCTCTTCTAGACCTACTTCTGTGGCTTCTGGTCCATGATATTCTTTAAAAGATTAACATGAAAAGCGTTATAGATCTTCCAATTCCCTGATAGTTCTAGGATCATGTTGTTCAGAGGGTGAACATTTTGCCTAGCTACATAGAGACCATTTTCAAAACAATAGAAATGCGATGATCAACACTTTCTTTCTCTTCATCGAGAAGGAGACAATGTCATTAGTGAGACGAAGAGTTGCGTATTGAGTTGATCCCTAGAGGGAAGAGAAACCCCATTGATAAAGCCACATGCTTAATGCGATGTATGAGCCAGATTATGCAAATCACAAACAACAAAGGGGCGAGGGGGCAACCTTGCCAAATAGATCTCCTAAGCTCATAGGTACCTACCACGTCGCTATTGAGGCACAAAATAGTAGAAGCATTACCAAAGAAGGTGGCAACCATGTGGATGAAACGGTCACCAAAACCAAGCCTGTTGGGAACTCTAAGAATGAAGTCCTATCTGACACGTTTAGAATGTTGTCAAAGATGTCTCGACCTTTCACAAACCCGCTCTGCTCTAGATCCACAATCTCAGTGCAAATTTCTCTAATTCTTATCGCCAACGCTTTGTCAATGACCTTGTAGGACGTGTTTAGCATGGTGATGGATCGCCAATCCCCCACCCTCATGGAAAGTTTCCTCTTGGGGAACAACTTGACTAACCAAGCATTAACATTACCCGAGAGAAACCTCCTATCTACAGTAGCATTCGCCACGGTTGTGAAGTCTCCACCTTGGCAATCCCAAAACTCTTGAAAGAATTCAGGGGGGAAGCCATCTAAGCCCAATGCCTTGTCGTTCACCATGGCAAACAATGCAGACTTGAGCTCTTCAGTGGTGAAGGGTCTATCGAGTACTAAACGAGCATAGTCAGAGATCCTGGGTTGTAGACCATCCAGGAGATCTTCCATAGCCAAGATCCAAAGCTCATCGTGGACGGCGGTCTCTCCCATTATAGCACTCAACTTCGACTTAAAAATGTCAACCACATGCCAAAATACGGTAATCAAGTTGCCTTCGTGATCGTGGATTCTATCAATTAGATCTTGCTCCTGCTTGCATTTCACTACTTGGAAGAAGTACTTGCTTGGGCCATTCCCCACTGACAGCCATCATTGTGTGCATCTAATGCGAACCCACTCCACCTGTTCTAGCTCCTTATCCTGCATAAATGCCTCTACTTCCACCAATAGGGTATAAAGGATGGGGGTAGACTCTGTTAGTATCAAAGCAGCCGAAATGGATTTCCTAGCTCTAGTCAGATTCTCTTCTTTATGCCCTCTATCTAGCCTCTGCTATGGCAGTGTCGTGTGGTACGAGATCTTTGTAGGTGAATTTTCAAGTGGATGGTGAAAACACAAATATACTTGCTATTCAAATTGGAGGTCACGATTTTAGGAGATAAGTGTGTTTTTACTGAAAACCAATTTAAACTAGGGCAATTAATTTGTGCAGGGGTAACTCAAGTTCTTTGGAGGTGGCACAACTTTTTAGTTTTTCATTGCGAAAAGCCACCTAACATTTTGTTAACAGTGTGTAGACGGAGTTCAATACATTGCTTCACTCTTTTAGATGTAATAGGCTTGAGCTCATTGCATCTTTTAAAGCTTTGCAAGATGTATTGTAAAAGTAGCTCTTACACTTGCATTTTTTATTTTTAGCTTTTAAAAATTTCATATGCACCGAAAAAAAGGTGTCAAGTATCTCTGAGAGATATAATGTTGAATTTAGTACAAGAGTGTCATAGGCTGAAATTAAGCAGTCGAGCTCAAACCCAATACCCTACATAATAGAGTTGATAAGGGCCTCTCCAATACTTCCCTTAGGTTTATTAACTATATGCATGGGATCATTTTGTATAATATGTTAATGGGAAGTGCATATGAGCAAACTAATGGAGGAATTTAGAGAGAGCCAATAGGGGGTTTAATTTGGGAACTATTTGTTAGATGTACCATGACACATGGTATGATGGGAATGGCAATTGTCATGATTGAGTGCAATATTGATCTCATGGGTGTATTTTTAAAAATCTAATGGGTGTTGCTTGAGGTCAAACCCTATAGAAGGGGGCATGCCGACATGGACTTGTTGTGAAAGGCCTACAAAGTTTGGTTGGTTGATCACATTGACGCCTTGGGTATCGTATATGACAAGATGAGATTGCAAGAGTGCAAGTTTGTCCTCTAGATTTTGCTTAGTGCATTCATGTAAAAATGTAAGTTGACAATTACATATCGTGCATGCAATGTGCAATTGAACTAAAGTGGTTCATGCATGTAGTAGATAACACTTGGTTAAGGAATATTAGCACCCTCTCCATGAAAAGTGCTATATTTTTTGGGAATCTCTCTCTCTCTCTCTCTCTCACACACACACACACACACACACACACACACACACACACACGCACGCACACACACACACACTTTTTTTTTTGGGGGTGAAAACTCTCTCTCTCTCTCTCTCACACACACACACACACACTCACACAAAACAAATTGAGTGCCCAAGAGCAATCATGTCATTTGGCAATCAATTGGGATCTTAGAGTTTGTTCAAAATGATTAGATTCAGGTCATTATAAGTCTCTCAATGATGTTTATTGATTGATTAAGTAATTTGTAGTAACTTGAATAAGGATGCTTACAACATTATGTGATAGACATGAAAATAATTTGAATTAGAGGTATGCTCCCTTATTGAAATGAAAATTTGTATGATCCGTTTGTTCTATTTATGGCCTTTTGCTCCAACTCCCTAACTCTTGCTTGCTTGCTGCACTCTTCTTTGTTTAATGCTTATCTTCATTTATTGCTTTGCGTTGGCTTCACATCAACACTTATTTGAAATTCATCCAAAAAAC
This sequence comes from Dipteris shenzhenensis, assembly GCF_047967505.1. Classification (NCBI taxonomy): domain Eukaryota; kingdom Viridiplantae; phylum Streptophyta; class Polypodiopsida; order Gleicheniales; family Dipteridaceae; genus Dipteris; species Dipteris shenzhenensis. Next base: position 10,540,049 of record NC_141627.1, on the reverse strand, counting down.
ATTAGATGTATGATCCCTTTGTTTGCTATTTGGCCTTGAGCTCCAACCCTCATTTTGGTGTCTCTCGTTTGCGCTTACTTGTGGGTTGTCAACACTCAATTGAAATTCATCCAAAAAAATATAAGGTGTACATCGCTTTGTCTTATATATGGCATTGAGCTCCAATCCTAATAGTGGTATACCCCTTGCTCATGCTTGTTAACTCTTCCCTATTTAATGCTTATCTTCATTTTGAGTTATGCATTTCAAGAAATAGGATGGGTTCTAAAAGAAAGAAGCTTGAGAGAGGGACAACCATTTGCAAGGACGGTTCCTTCCATGACATAAGCTTTTGGTACAACCTAGAAGCTTACAACCAACATCAATATTCTTTACAAGATACAATGTTAAGAGATGTCGGAAATGGCAAGGCTCACTTGACCACCTAAATGCGTGAGTTGGTCAATAGGGCTGAGATAAGCTGTGGAGGGGCGTAGGCTGGCGTGGCAGAAACGTAGCCGGGAGGAGAGAGTCAAAAGGCGTCTGGGCAGGAGCGTATGCGGAGGTGGCGGAGGAGGCGGGCCAAAGTAGGGAGGAAGGTGGCGGGCCACGTGGGTGAAAGGGGAGGGCCGTGTGGTGAGGTGGCAGGCCACGTGGGAGGGGAAAAGACGGCAAAGATAACGGGGGGATGACGGCGTTTTGGATGAGTCTACGAAAAACAAGGTTTGTTAAAAAGAAGAAATAATAAAAAATATTATTATTAAGGATACCGGAGTTACCTTCTTCAGTGTCTTCATTTTGTTGATTTTATTTCATTTTGGGTCTTTTTCGTTTTCGTGTGATGAATTTACGTCGTCGTCGTCGTTTTCTTCGTCTTCTTCTTCGTCTTCTTCATCTTCTTCATTTTCATCGTCTTCATCGTCTGCTTCACCATCGCCATAGCCATTTTTCCTGCTTCCTGTTTCCTGCTCCTCCCCCCCTCCCCCCTCTCTCGCTGCTTTCTCCTCCCAAATTTCCCCCTCCCTCCTTTCTCCTCCCAGATTCCCCCCCCCCCCCCCCCCAGCTCCGATTCCTCTCCTCCATCCCCCCCCCCCCCCTTCATTGCACAATTTTCGCTCCTCCTCCCCTTCTTCTCTCCCCTCCATAAGCCCTCTCCTGCCTCTTAATGCAGCAGCAATTGCTTCCCCCCGCCCCCTAGGGTTTGGCTCGACCCCCTGATTCAAACTTTTCCCCACTCCTTCCCTCTTTCCCCCCCCTCCTTGCGTATTTTTCTTCCCCCCTTGCCTGCAGCTAGCTGCCAGCTCCTTCCCTATCATGCGCGCTGGGTTTTTCACTCTCCCGGGCTTCTTCTCTGCTCGCCCGATGCTCTTTCCCCTCTGGACCTGGCAATCTAGTCTGCATGAGGTTCCCCGGAAGCGCAAGCAGGCTTTCCACCGGATAGTCATTCCCCTCCCAAGCCGTCTTTAGGAGCTCCATGGGTGATGGAGGATGCGCCGTCTTGTCATCTCGCTATCCACTAGCTGAATTTCGCAACTCCGACGCGTGCCACAGGGAGCAAATTAGGGGTACTCGGGACTGGGCGGCTGAATTTTCTTCTTTAGTAGGGTTCGCTCCGATTACGGAACGTACTCCGTTGCTAGTATCAGATGATGGCAACAGTTGCTTATGGCCTTCCGTAGCATTTAGTGAGATGGAGCCTGGTCGTTCTTCCCAGGTCGGGGAAACAACAGGGAATGATGATGATTACAAGCTGAGGGAGCAGGATCTCCGTAGATGTGATAAGAATACAGACGGTTCGTTGCCTTCCAGCGACGGACAGAATCTTATGACCGAGCAGCCTGCCTGCGAGCTCAGAAAAGACCCAGAGCAAGAGGCAGTTGCGTGTCTTCGTCATGAAGGATCAGGAGAAGGGGGGAAACAGCGTTCTTTGTCTGAGGAAACCGGAAAAGAGTTTGGAGACGTTGTCAGGACGAAAGGTCGCTTTAATTCGTGTGGGGACGTTGTTAGGGAGGACAAGAACAATGATGTGGAGGAATGGGGTTGTGAAGAGGGTGCAGATAAAGGACATTTGCATGGAAAGCGGAATGTAGATATAAAAATTCAACACAGAATTTCTTATAGGGATAGTCATTTCAACGAGGCTGGTGGGGATCATGCATCAAATTCCTCTGTGCCTCAACGGGACAAACGTACCACAGTCCGAGGATCTACATTAACGGGGCATAATCGAGGTGTTCACTATCCTTACAATAGGGAAGGAAACGAAAAGGATGGTGGGAGCAAATTGCATGGTCGGGAGCACTCCACCAGTGGTCATCACAGTTCAGAGCGAGAAGCAAAGGAAAGGAAGGGTTGTGAATCGATTGATCACGATTCATTGCACTCGTCCTCAAGGGTTGGTAGGAGAGGAAAGGAAAATGGAGCGGCTTCTAATCGTTGCACTCTTGCTTCAGACAACCATGCGGGCAAAGATGAAGTGTTCCATCGTCATGGAGAGAGAGACTCCCACGGTACTAGATGGCATTACAAGTCACACGAGAGTGGGTCTAGTGTCGGCTATGTCGACTCTTCCAACCACAGAAATCTCTCTGATAGGGATGGAGGAAGGAATTCTTTTCCTGAGAAGAGTGGCTCCAGTAGTCACGGAAGAGATCATCATAAGAGCTGCAATTCCACAGATAGAAACGGTTTACAGAGACATGTTTCAGATCGCAGTGGTGGTAGAAGCCACCTCACGAGAACTGAGGACAGGCACCACAGAGAGCGTGAGCATATCAAAGATGGGAGACACTTGGAAGTAAAACCAGCCGAGAGAAAGGTTAGCCTCAAGGACTCTGCTGCTCATAACCATTGCCCTTCTGTCACTGCATGTAAGGATGATTCTAGATCCAATGAGACAGACGTGGCGATGGACTTGTCCCCTGCCCCTGCTGATGATAGTGAAGGGAGGTGTTCTGAAGTAACATGGATTGGAGCTGTTGATCCAGGTCAAGACGAGCACAGTGACTTTGCTCCTGCTAGTTCTGATGTAGAGCACGAAGGCAGAGGGTGGGTTTATATTGACCTTGACGGCAATACACAAGGACCAATGGAACTGAGCGTGTTAAAAAGCCTGTTAAGGGATGGGAAACTGCAGTCTGATCACATTGTTAGGCTTGATGGAAGTAATGAATGGGTCACAGTAGAACATGCTGGAGCAACGTCAGCAGGCTGCACTCGAGCTGTGCCCCCTCTTCCCTTGGGATCAGATGTTCTGTACCAACCAGTTCAGCCACCTGAAGCTGAGAGGGACGATAAACAACCCCTACCTGTCGTTGATGTTGAGTATGCTATTGATGAGAGGCAGGCACTTGACATCGATATTTGTGATCCTTTCACAAGTTGCCAAATTGATGAGCGTGTAGAGCAACTTATGGAAGGCTTTACTTTAGTCCCAGGCAGGGAGAAGGAGGTGATTTTGGGTAGGTATTCTTACTTTGGGTCAATGAATCAGACGTTTCTTAAGTCTCCTGTTTCAAATTGTGATTAATTTGACTTGGGTGGGATGCAGAAGCACTGAACAATGCAGCCAGGCGCGTGCATATTGAGAATGAACAGGAACTGGAGAATGAAGGTGAGTGGTATTCTGTCGTTAATTGGGTATTGATGAGAACATAACACGTAGCATCGCTGCTAATGTCTTTCCACGTTTTAGTAAATTTTTTTCCTTGTGTCCTCTTCTCAAGAAAGACACCTCCCCATATCAGGTTTCCAAAATTCTTGTCTGCCATAAGGTTGAACTGAACTTGAGGCTGTTGGATGCAGAGTCTCCACAGTTGCACGGCGGTCTTGCAGCACATTGGAAGGAGGACCAGCTAATTAGTGATGGGCATGGTTTTGAAAACTTCTGTTTGGAGTCTCAAGTATCAAAAGAGCCTGCTACAAAAATTGGCGAGGACAGTAATGCATGTATTGTTGGTTGTGCCAATGGCTTTCAAAGTGCACGGAAGTGGACTTCCAGGGGGGGTGATTGGAAATTGTTGGGCCAGGCAGAAAGTTCTGCGTTCTCAAAAGGTCAGGTAAATTATGAAAGATCAGTGAAAGGGAAAGTGGTTCTAAATGGGGGTGTTCCTCTTTGCGAAAGTAGGTATTCTGGTTTAGCAGATCCTCGAAAAGGTTCACAAGAGTCCTCCCTTTGTGAACTTTCTAAATGGAGAACGCTCGAGTTGCCACCTTGGGCTTATCGCTTCTGGGAGGTCAAGGCGGATGGCATGGAAACAAGTATCAATGTAACACCGAGGCTGCGGGTATCCACTCCAAAGTCCCAGCATTCAGTACCCATCAATAATTTCTCTACCCCCAGGGGTGGATTACTTTCTGAGGGACCAAATAAGTCCAAAGCTTTCAAGTTCAACTGTACATCTGATCAGAAGGTGGAGATAGCCCCTGTGGGCTCAACGGGCATGAAGATGTCACAGACTCTCAAGATAGTAGACTCAGGAATAGCTCCCAAAAATATGTATAATACATTTGATGGCTCCATTGAACAGCCTGAGAAGGTTAATTCCTGTGAAGGTTCTTCGACCTGCTTGGCCTCCAGTGAACTCGACTGTTCGAATTTTGAGCCTGTGAGGCACGCTCTTTTGCAAGAGGTGGATGAAAAGAGTGTCGACTATGTCAAGCCAGTCCAACAGCTCTCTAGAAAAGAGGACCTTAAATTAGAAGAAGGGGACTGGTATTACAGAGATGGAGCTGGCCATGAAATTGGCCCGTTTTCATATGCACAGTTGCAATCAGAGGTTGAAGGTGGATCCCTTCACGATGGCAGCTCTGTATACAGAAAAAGTGATGACACATGGGTTCCATTTTTCATCGCTCCTGTCCTCGAAGATATCGGCATGCCCAAATTGGATGTCAGCAGTGCCTCAAAACAAGTTGGAGTGGACAGTAAAGAAGAGCATGCAGGCCAAGGCCATGAGTTATCACATGACTTTCACCAGATTTACCCACAGTTTATCGGTTACATGTGTGGGAAATTGCATGAATATGTTATGAAGTCTTACAAAAGTCGAGATTTTCCAGCTACACTGCTTGAAGGCTCAGAGAGATGGTTTATCGACAAGCAATCGAGGAGCACAGTAGAAGCAATATACCCCCCCTCAACAGCCAATGCAACTGCTGTACCTGCAGGTGCACTGAATGTACGTAATCAGGATTTGAGCACCCGCTCTACAAGTGCTCTTCTTGAACCCAAGAGGGATGCAGATAAAGTTGATCTCAAACGGCGAGAGTCTGATATTTCTGATCGCTTGTCCTCTGCTGTGGTCACAAACTCAGGTTTGAATTCCGGATACATCTCTTGTCTAGAAATTAATAATCACATCAAGCTTTTCGAATTCATTTCAGTGTCTTGCTGATTGTCACGGTCACCGGGGAGAAACTTTGTGGGTTTAGCTTCATTACTAACCTGTCCTTTTGATGAGTAGGGTTTTCATGCGTGCAAAGCAGTAATCCACCAACACATGTTATATCGGGCAGTGATCTGGACCATCCGAAAAATCGTCGCGCAGGTAAAATGAGACGCCTGTTAGATATAGAAGATCATGCTCAAGGGAAAACCTACACCTTGGACGCAGTGGTAGAGGAGAAGGACAGTTTCCAGTCAAAAAGTATGAAGAGTTCAATGAAGAAAGATTGGGGCACATTGGAACCCCATTTACTGATGAGGGTATTCAGTTATCTAGAAGTAGATATAAAGGCGCTTGTTCTTGCTTCGGCAACTTGCAAATCTTGGAGGACAGCACTCGAAAAATTCAAGAGTGAAACCAGACAGGTTGATGTATCATCTCTGGGGAGTCTCTGTTCTGATGCTATTTTTCGCTCTCTCACTGTGAGTCTCTGACTGATTGGATGTTCTGCTTTCCATTATTTTTGTCCTCAAGCAGGGTCAAATTTGTTCTTTTTGATATTGTGTCTGTCTTATGTCCATTTTAATTTCTTATGGCCAATTGGTTTTTCTCAGGAGCATGCACACAGACTATCAAGGATTACATTAAAAGGCTGCACCAGGTTGAGTCCATCAGCTGTCAAAACTTTCTTGGAGAAGCATCGTTCAATCACAACTGTGGATGCAAATGGCTGTGATCAATTGAACGATCTTATTCAAATGTTCCCTCACATTATGTGGGTTGGTTCTGAAGCCATGCCCAGATACCAGCATGGACTAGCTGGGTCGCACCGCAAACTCAAAAGTCTGAAGCTCATTGGTGAGAGAAAAACATTGTTAATGTCAAGGCATTTAGAAGGGCTGGATGCACATTCGTCAGACGATTCAAACTACAAAGATAGGAAAGCAAACATTGAGGATGCATGCTCAGATGGGATGATAGACCCCATGGATTGTGACCCTCCCCACTCTCTTGATCGAGATTCAGAGACAAGCCAGGTAGCCAGGTCCAGTGAAGGCACAAAGCGTATGAAATTGATCAGTGCTGGCAAGCTCATAAACATAGGACCAGAGAATTCCCATCATAAGGTTGTTCATGCTATTGCAGATTCTCATGCAAGAGGTAAAGAGCAGATGGGAATGCATGCAGGCAAACACAAGGAGAAGTCAGTGTACCTTGTTGGCAACACAGTGAATGCTGAGCTTCCTTCTGCTGATAAACACATCTCCAAGATGAATTCCACCTTTGCTCTTGAAAGATATAAAAAGCTGGAAAGGGAGATGGCTTATATTCTCAAGCAGATAAAAGTTGCAGACACAAACAAATTTTTCTTACATCAGGTGACGCATCCCCATACTTCTATTGGTGGATATGCTTGGGAATTTCTTGTGTAACATCACCCAAATTCGATTTCAAGTCTTTCAGTTTTTGCTTAAATGCATTTCATAGATCATGGAAACAAGCAGAGAGAGTTGCACATGTATCTTAGTTTTGTCTTGAATAGTAATGCAAGGGCGATGATGTTTGGCATGCTGGTATCCAGGTTTCAGATGGCAGAAGTATATCACCTAGTTGTCGTCAGGTCTTGCCATTTTCCGAGATTGAGGAGAGATTACGAGGAGGGTGGTACAGTGGGAACAAGGGCGGGCTCACTGCGTTCAAGGATGACTTGTTTGGTCTGTGTAGGAAGCTTTTGCGGTATGAGGCCTTGAGGGCATATTTCAAGTTACTTTGTCTCCAGTTTGAATCTTCTTGTAATCCTTAATTCTTCTTTGTATACGTAGATGTTCTGAGTTTCCTTATTTTCAACAGCTCATTAGTGGACAAGGGTAAGAACTGCAAGGTCGACCAAACTGTCTTCAGACTTACGTACCGCCTTGTTGGTGAACTGGAGGAGAAAACCACACCCTCCAGAGATGTTTCCAGTGACAAATCACTGAAGACAGAATACCATGATCACCAGTCTGGTTCTTCCTTGGTTCGAAGGAAGAGGGAGATGGGAGATGGGTTCGGGAAACAGGGGTTGGCAAAGAGGAGAAAGGGTTTAGATGAGAGCAGTATGGACGATAAAAGTGAAGAAGGACGGAGATTTGGCAATCTAAAAAGGAAACATGAGAAAGTGTTGGAAACAGAAACTTCTGGAACTGATGGGGAGGATGAGAATCTGCTTGAAGATGATGAAGAAGAGTGGGAGACAGAGACTTCTGGAACAGACGAGGATGAATCTGAGACAGAGATTGATAGTGGGTCTGAATCTGAGGTTAGGATTCAGGGTGGTGAGGGGCGCTCATCAGAGGATGAGGGAAATTGTCAAGATTGGAGCAATCGGATTTGGGGTGCACGAATGACAAAAGCAGCAATGGTTCCTCCTGTCACCCGCAAGTACGAGCTGATTGAAGAGTATGTAGTCGTGGCAGATAAGGTTGAAGTGAACAAGCGAATGGGAGTGAACTTGCCAGAAGGTTATGAGGAGAAAAATAGGGGAGTGGAGTTTTCTCACCTTGAAATGCCTGAGGTCAGGGAGTTCAGGCCAAGAAAACGTGTTCATGATGAGGTTGTGGAGCAGGAAGTTTATGGTATTGATCCCTATACACATAATTTGTTAATGGACTCTATGCCTGTTAATATGCCACATTTTTCAGATGCAAGAAGACACCAGCTCATTGAGGAGGTATGCACATTAGACTCTTGTTAAAACACTGGTGTCTTTCAAGGTTTTCTGGACATGGTGCTAGGGCTAAACTGCTGGACTTCATTGTATGCAAATTATAGGATCTCCTCAAAGCACTCAACCAAGAGGCAAGGCACTTGACAGGAAGTGGGCAAGCACCCAACAAGTACCCTTTGGAGCATGTTCTAGAAAGAGTAGTGCATCAAGCTAAGGACTACGCAACTAAAAGTTTCTGTTTGGCTCTTGTAAGGAACATGCGGAATAGACCTAAGGATAAATATATAGCCTACAGAAAGGTAATCTGACTCCATTATTGTTTATTTTTTTCCAATGTACATAGGATAGCAAATTACTCCAACCTAAGGTGGGAAGTTTCTTTTTGTTTGGTTTAACTAGATCATTTTGTTTCTCAATGAGAGAAGGTGTGGCTAGATCAAAGCTCTACTGATGACCTTATGTATGTATCTGTATTCAATTTGGGAGGTCCATTGTGGTTGTATTAAAGCTTGGCTGGTTAGCGCATGCAATTGGTTGGATTGAATTACTTACGATAAATGTGGTGTCATCTTGTATTTCTTGTGCAGGGGCTTGGTGTCGTTTGTAATCATCAAGCTGGTTTTCAGAAAGATGAATTTGTTGTAGAGTTTTTTGGCGAGGTATCACTTGGTCCTGATACATACAACCCAATTGAGATTTATGTTGTAGATGTCAAGTACTCAATGGATAGGGTATCTGCTTATGCCTGGACAGAGTTCCTGTTTCGGTATTGGAGAAATACAGCGCCATGTGTTTAATTTTTGCAATTCTCTAGTTGGAGAAAATCCTGCACGCTTTCTACTTCATGTGTTTCTGAATAATCTGTCTCTGCCATATCAGTGGACATGCAGATTTCAACTTTATGAAGCTTGTGTCCAAATTGTGGCCTGCTATATTGTGAGGGTTCTGTATATCTGTGGCAGTGCGTTTTTTATAAGGAACCTTTCTAAGACTTTTTGCCTTTGTGTTGGTTTAATTTTTGTGTTCACAAGCTACTGTAGTTTGGATTCACCTTTTTGATTAGCCTTCATGCGAGCTTTCATCATGCTTTGGAGTCTTTACAGTTTGAAGGCCTTCTATTATGGGGGTCTCATGATATAGGTGCAAGCCAGATGTCTGGAAGCTTAATGGTTTTCACCCATGTTTGGGTGCCTTTGTGGGATGCTTAGATGGTGAGAAAGATGGCACCCTTTGTTTGTTTTCTGAGAAGTTGGGGATGTTCCTGCTCCATGGGTACCTCTCAACACACGAGGACTGTGGCCAGTCTAATACAATAGCTCCCTTCTCCTAGGCATTCCTTTGAATCGACCAAATTGAGCCATTGCAATTCAAGCAGGAGGAATATTGTAGGCTCTTTCTGCATAGACCCTCTACTATTTGTAGGAATCTATAATAGACCCTCCACTACTATTAGGAATGGCATCTCTTAGATATGAAGACCATAAGAGTAGGTCTTTTCATGCACAAGTGTATCCTTTTAAGATCTTTTTTCTGAGAGCAGCAAATATGCACATGGTCAGGTAAAGCAGATGGCTGGAATAGCCCCCTTCCCTTAATAAAGACCACACATGCCATTTCTCATAATCACGATCAACAATATCACAGTTTTAAGGCTATTGTGAGAGAGAGAGAGAGAGAGAGAGAGAGAGAGAGAGATATTAACGTCCACAGGAGGCCTCGCGGGCCCATGGGACAAAGTACGGAATCAAGTAACTCATACAGACCACTGTGGGCTGGGGCAAAGGGCTGGCTAAGGCCCTTGCCGATTGAGTACTAAAATGCTATATTAAAGTGCTCAGAGCTAGAGTCCCAAGTGCATGAATTGGCTCCACGTATCCAGGCTCCATGGTGGCTGTCTGATGAGATGCAAAGAGCTCACGTATTTGCATCTGTCGGGCTGTCTCCCGTGGTGGAGGAGGGTGTGTTCTCCTCGATCTCTGGATCCAATGGGCTATGTCAAGGGTGACGCCTCGTTGGGCGATCTCCCCTGAGGAGAGCTGAAATAGGTCGAACCTCAATCGTGTGTGCTCTCGTCGCCTGTCGCGTCGTGTACGGTCTCTGTGTCCCTCGTCCAGCAATGCTGTGTCGGCTCTCTCCATCGATCCATACATCTCTCATGTCGGCTAGCTCCTCCTCCTCTACCCTAGAGTGCCCTGGAGCTGTGTCAAATGCATAGAAATCCGTGATCTATCTCTGTGCTCGGTCTACCTTAGTGCCCTGTGGTTCAGTGGTCCCACCCTGTTGCTCTTTGATATGTCGTAGTAGTGTCTCTTTGTGTAGTCACATTTCCATCAGGTAGAGCCCAGTACAGTCTATTAATGTCCATGGCAGAGCAACTGGTCTATGGGACAATGAAAAAACCATTTAGTACATCTCCTTAGGGAGGGCACATGGAAGCTCTCAAGGAGTGCAAAACGAACTCCAGTTATTTAGAAATTAGAATACCTACGCAATACTATGAAAAACATAATCAGCCGTACATCAGTTTAAGGCTAGAGTCTTGGTTTGGATTTAAATTCTTTAACGATTGTTATGCCTTCACGTATACTGCTCATTTTTTATCCTTACTAGCAGCCTTGACCTTGGGCTAATTCCGTTGCCTTATTCTTCAATTGAACTCGTGTGAGTTCCTCAGCTATCCATACCTTAGTCCTATCCAGAAGCAAAGAAGCTTGATTGTAAATTTTGTGTGATTTGCATAATGATAGCATGTCCTCTAATATAGTTGCTATGTCATCATCATCTTCAACCGTCCATTCAATGCTAGGCATGGCTGCTTTGACATGTGCTAAGTTCCATTGAAAAGTGTCTATGGGACCTGAGCAATACAAAATCCTCGTACACAAAGACTCCTCCCTTGGAGGGGAGGGTATTAAGAGAAACTACCTTTATGTCTTAGGCGAGTTCCTGTGCTTGAAAAGCTTATAGACAAACGTTCCTAAAGCTGGGGGTGACCCGCTATGTAGCATATCAGCCAGTCTGTTCTGTCCCTCGAGAAGAGAGCTAAATGCTTTCCGGATGTGAGTATAGTAAGGGTATATCATTACCATGTGTTCTTCAGTTTTTGCCATTCCCTGGTCACATAATTGGCCATATTCTGCTCTCTTTTGGCGTATCTTTCCATCCTCCTATTTCAATCTGCAGCTGGTGTGATCGGGTGCGAAGTGAGGCCAAAGCTCTTCGCTTATGTATTGCCATAGGTGTGCAAATGTACTTCTGCGTGGCTGTTTCTCTTCCTGTATAAGTAGCCCAATATTCGGGGCTAATAAATGTACGGTAGTACTCAAACTTATCTCTGTTTTCAGCTGTTTGCCATTTCCTGTGTAGTGCATTCAGCAGGTCATGATGAAAGGCATCCTCATCTACCTCCTCTGGAGAGTAGTCCAAGTACCTCTCTACCTCCCATTTTTGGAACCATTTTTTTAAATCTAGTGCCCAACCAGATGCCAAAATCTTATCCTTATTCGTCTTTTGGGACTTTTGACTTTCTACCCATGCCCTCTTTGGCAGCCTTTCATTATTCATGCGCTTGACCTTTGTGATGTATTTGAGTACTCTCTTCAAGGCATGCAACTCTATGGGTATGCATCCTGTCTCTTGGAGTAGGAGAGAGTAGGGTGTGGTAGCCTTGATGCCAAGGTGTCTTCTAATGAAAGATTTCTGCATTTTTTCTACATCATTCCATTTTGATGATGGTATACTCCCCCCCCACACCTCTACCCCATAGAGCAGTGTTTGTACCACATATGCCCCAAAAATCATGTTTCGTACTTGCCACCTTCTTGTGTTGGTATTGCTGCAGTCATTTTCAAATTGATAATACTTTCCTCATCTTGCATCAATTCTCCGTTGCACACAGCTGCTCCATTTGTTATTGGCTGGAATTTCAATGCCTAAGTATTTGAATGAGTGCACTGTATCAACAAGTTGACCCATATATGAGATTGAAGGGGGATTACTTGGCTGTATAGTCTTGACTATCATGAGTTTAGTTTTGGAAACATTCACAGCCAGCCCACTTTCCGAACAAAACATGCTGAGGATATCCATCAGTTGTTGCATCTTACCCTCACTATTAGTGAAAACAACCATATCATCCGCATAAAGAAGCAAGTGAATCTCAAAATCTGCTAGGTAGAGGCTGGACAACCCTCTTGTACGTGCTTCTGTGTGCATCAGTTCCTCAAGTCTATCAATGCATAAACCAAACAAGGTGGGTGAGAATGGGCATCCTTGTTTGACCCCCATATTGCTATAAAATTCTTGTGACATCCCATCCTTACATTTTAATTGGCATTTTACTTTCTCATTAAGTCTAAAGACAGCAAACCTTATTTCCTGAGGCACTTCTATGCATTCCATTCTCTCCCATAGCACATCCCTAGGCACCGTATCGAATGCCTTCTTAAAATCAATGAAGCAACAAAAGAGTGCCTTCCCCTTAAGGCGGCTGTCCTCCATCAACACTCGGAGAGTAACTAGATGATCCACAGTGGAGTGTTTGGGCCTGAAACCTGCTTGTCCCATTGCCCTCTTCCTTTCTTTCTCTGCCCAAGCACTCAGCTTTGCTGTACTATATAGCTTGGCTAGAGTAGAGCGTACCATAATGATTCTGTAGTTTGACACTTGATTGCGGTCACCTCCCTTGTAAATTGGCTTGATCCAGTTCTCTTGCCAATCGGTTGGGAAACCATACACGAATGCTTGGTTTAGTGCCATTACTATGTGCCTTTGCGTGTGTTCATTGGACCACTTAATGAGTTCTGCTGTGAGGTGTATAGTGTCTGCTGCCTTCCCATTTGCCATTTTCTTTAGGCCATGTCACCACAATGTAAATATCCTAAGTCAAAGTACAGTTGACCATTTATTTGATCATAATTAAAGAGTTTTATATGTGTTAATTATGGTCAAAGAGTTATTTTAATGGTCAAAGGAATGACTACGGTCAAAGATACTTGACTCTAGTCAAGTAAACCTGACTTCGGTCAAGGAGACTTGGTTTATTACCAATAGGGTTAACTGCGGTTAACCAGAGAACCACAGAGCTGACTACGGTCAGAGAGTGTTGACTTCGGTCAACAAGACTTGGCATGCGCCAAGAGGGTTAACCCCGGTTAACCAAGATGTGCCAACTTCGGTTGGAGAGACTTGGCTATAATTAAGGCGCCTCGACCCTTGGTCAAAGCTCTTTAATTATAATCAAGAGTGTTGACTCCGGTCAACCAGAGAATAAATATATATTTTATATATATTTGTTTAGATGTGCACATGTGTTCAGTGGGGACGCCCACAGTGACTAGAATTAGTCCAGAGTGTATTATTTGCATGCAAAGCGCTAACAATTAATGGGTGCCTTGGTGGTGCGCTTTAATTAATTGTTGCAAGTACTAGGAAGAATTATTTTTCCTAAGCGTAACGGGAGCCTGACAAGCATCTAGGAGGCGGTTCGTGTGACCGAGAGCTTTGAAGGCTCCAGAATGGCCCTTAGTGAGCTTGAAGCTCTTGTAATAAAGTGGATTTTTCACGTTTTGAAATGTAGAGGTTACCAGACAGCTCTACGCTGAACTTCTGTAACAGATTTTCTCTCATGAGTAAAAACCTTCGGGGGGGTCCAGCCGGACGTTTTGTCTTGGGCCCTAGTGCATCTTCAGAGAGAGGGAGTGAGGGAGAGCTTATGAAAGCACAATTATTGTCTTTTATGAGTGGTAATGGCTGTCTTTCAGTAGCGAGTCGGTTATATTGGTATCAGAGCTCAGCCTCCTGATTTTTTAAAATCATGACGGTCTTGGAAGCACCTGGAGAAAAGCCCTTTTTGGAAGAAGAGAAATCTTTAAAGCTGCGTGTGAGTCAAAGGGAAAAAGCGGCGAAATTTGTCGCAATGCTAAAATTGTCAACAAGAGCATTGATGCCTTGGGGGCAATACGTCCAGACACAAATGGAAGGAAGTCGCGAAAAAATGCTTTGGCTGAGTCTGTGATCCTTCTGATAATTGACGATGTGCGAAGCTAACTGAACGAGATTGATGCCTCCAGCAATGAATTGCCGTTCCAAAAGCTTGCACGAAGGCTGTGCTAACGACGAAGAAAATGCTTATGTGACGCCTCTGATAGAGATTTCTAGACGACGCGTCACTTGACGCTGTGAGCATAGGAGTTACGACTTATGCTAAGGACTGGTGCATTGGAAAGGGGCGCTTCCTGTTTTCCCGCGATTGCGAGCAATTGATGTGGAAATAGCTTGTGCACCAAAATTGGCGACGTGAGAATAGACCAGCTCCGAGCTACGGTCACCGAGGCACGGGCGGGGCACTTTGCAGAGGCGTTGCTGAAGAAAAAGGGCGCCGGCGTGACGTGCGATGTCCATGAGCCAGCCAAGGTTTGAACCTTAGGCTTTGGCTGATGTGGCAGCCAGCGTGGCAGCCCAGGTGACGTGGCAGGCAAGGCACCAGCTGACGTGGCAGATGAGCAATGGGCTTGATGACGTGGCACTGACATGTGGCAGACAGCTCAGCAGATGACGTGGCACCGGCACTTGGCAGACAGCGCAGCAGATGACGTGGCAAGACACGTGGTAGGCTGATGTGGCAAACCAGTGGTTAAATTAACTCTGGTCAGAGGTCTAGTTAACTTGACCCAACCAGACCAGTCTGGTCACTGTAACCAGACTGTGACCAGTCCAGTTAGTCCAGTTGCAAGCTAACCAGACCAGAACCAGTCAGTCTGGTTAGAGTAACTAGCCAGTTACTCCATCTGGTTACTGTTCTTTTCAAAAAAAAAAAAAAAAGAGAACAGTTGCAGAGATTGTTTCTGCTAGCAATTTTCACCTACTTGTCAGACTTTTACTGTCAGAAAAGCAGCAGAAAAACAGAGAAAACAGAGAAAACAGAGAAACTGTCAGAAAAGCAGCAGAAAAGCAGAGAAATCAGAGATTTGCAGAAAAAGAGTATGCATGCCTTTGAGCAGTGAAAAGAGGGAAAAACAGATGCCTTTTTGAAGCCATCTGTAGCAGCCAGAAAAGGGCAATATAGTTGTTGTTGCTTTGGCAACTGTGTGGGTATATGCCTTGAATTGACAGCCAGTACTGGCATAGATTGTGAATGCAAAACACCTCTTGTTGAGGTATTTTTCTGTTGGAAAGGCAAAGTTAGTTGTGCATCAGTTACCTACACGGTGTGAGAAATTTGCAGATGTCAGAATATGGATCAATCACCTATCCAGTGGGATTCACAAGATAGGGATGTACATCCAAGACAGAAAAGTGTGCCGCAAACTCAACAAGAATTTGAACAGATGGTACGCACTCGTATACAAGAGATGGAAAATCTCAAAAGGGATCCAAGGGCTCAGCATTTGTTTCAAGCAGAAGCTAGGCCTAATCCAGTATATGACGTGCCAATGCCAGAGGCACACTCTCGTGTACAGTCTGAGAAAGAGAGATCTCATAGGAGACGGTCCCATAGTAAAAAGAGATCGAGGCATCATCACCGATCTCCTAGTCCATCACCTTCTACCTCGAGTTCGACTTCTGTGTCTTCTTCTTCCTTATCAGATAAACCATCCAGGAAAAGAAGAAAACACAAGAAGTCTAGGAAGAGAAAGACGTCCAAAGAGACCAAGGAATTTAAAGAGGGAGGAAAATCTGTCAAGTTTATGACCTACAATGGACAGTATGGTCATACAGACAAAGCATTGCAGTTCATCAGATAGTTTGATGCTGCATTCGGTACAGAAAAATTTTCAGAATCCTCCAAGTTAAGAATGGTCAGTTTGCACTTGACAGCAACAGCTAGTGCATGGTGGAGTGCACAGACCACAGATGGGTCAGTCCCAAGGAAGTGGAAGGACTTCAAGAAAGCCTTCTAGCAGCAGTTTATGCCTAAACAGTTTAGAGACCATGTTCTTCAAGATTGGGACAGCTTGCATATGGATGCAGGAGATACAGTGGATGTGTACAACCAAAAGTTTTGGGATGCTTATTTGCAGGTTGCACCTTTCAAAAAGATCTCCAAAGGCACCCAAATGAGAAAGTACAGAGTAGGTCTCACTCCAAGAATTCAGGCAGTAGTGAATGCTTTGGGGGCAAAGAATATTCAAGACCTTATGCATTCAGCTTCAATAGCGAGTCTTGTGCCGCTACAAGATCCATCTACAGTGCCATCCTTGCATGCAGGACGTGCTGATAAAAAGAAAACTGATTTTTCAAAATCAGAAAAGAAAGAGTACCCCAAGGTTGAAAAGAAAGGGTTTCAGCCTCAGAAGCCGAGGGGTACTCAGTTTTCAAGAACTTATAAGGGCAAATCTCTATTCACCCCTGAACAGATAGCAGAATTCCGTAGAGATGGGAAATGCTTCAGGTGCGGCAAAGAGGGGCATGTGGCTGCCCAGTGCCCAGAAAAGCCTTCAACTTCGAAGGGAAAAGAGGCAGAGAAGCCACGAGGACCGCAAAAGCCAATGGCGGGGGGAATTCCTGACATACTGGGTCATGCTTTGAACCCAGAAGAACGAGAATTACTGCTATCATGGGGCAAAGTTAGAGACCAGCAAGCGCTAATTTTATTTGATCCAGGGGCTACTGATAATTTCATATCAGAGGATCTAGCCCTGAGGCTGGGAATAAAGACGGAGGAGTTAGGCAGGGCTTTGGATGCTGATCAGATATTCTGTGGGAATCTTGTGCCAGTTACTCCCTTGATAGGGAAGCTCCGTCTTCATGTTCAGAGTTATGTGGATCAGGAAGACTTCTTCATTTCTCCACTGAAACATTATGATGTAGTTTTGGGGCCTTGGTTTCATCGCAAGGCAGTGAAGTTGACTCTTCCTGAAAGAGTGCTGGAGTTTGTGCATAGAGGGAAAAATCAGCGTTTAATTGCTAGGAATAAAGGGGACACTATCCCCATTGTATCTGATGTTTCATGTGGTAAAGCAATAAAGTCTGCAATTTCTGCGTACATGGTTTTTGTAAAAGAAATGAAGGAATAGAGAGTGTGAGAGCAAGAGAGTGTGAGAGAGTCGTAAGCTGAGAAGCAGTAGTTGCTCAATAGAGTGTATTATGAGTGCAACACAAAGTAGTGTAGATAAGGTTTTGTCATAGTGACAAAACCTTAGTAGTCACTAACCATAGTTAGTGAACTAACTGCAGTTAGGGGGAAAAACCTCTAAAAGAGGGAAAAGTGCCCCTAACTAACTTATTATATTACATTGGTCACTGCTGAATTATAGATATAATTCCAACACCCCCCTGCAGTGCCAATGTCATGTACAAGGCTGATCAATCACCAAACGGATATAAGTTCAGAGCACTGCGAAATGCCTCGAACTTCTCACGTGGTAGTGCTTTGGTGAAGATATCTGCAACGTTGTCATGTGTGGACACAAAGATCATACTGATCTCTCCTGCATGTAACTTAATGAAGGAATAGAGAGTGTGAGAGCAAGAGAGTGTGAGAGAGTCGTAAGCTGAGAAGCAGTAGTTGCTCAATAGAGTGTATTATGAGTGCAACACAAAGTAGTGTAGATAAGGTTTTGTCATAGTGACAAAACCTTAGTAGTCACTAACCATAGTTAGTGAACTAACTGCAGTTAGGGGGAAAAACCTCTAAAAGAGGGAAAAGTGCCCCTAACTAACTTATTATATTACATTGGTCACTGCTGAATTATAGATATAATTCCAACACCCCCCTGCAGTGCCAATGTCATGTACAAGGCTGATCAATCACCAAACGGATATAAGTTCAGAGCACTGCGAAATGCCTCGAACTTCTCACGTGGTAGTGCTTTGGTGAAGATATCTGCAACGTTGTCATGTGTGGACACAAAGATCATACTGATCTCTCCTGCATGTAACTTCTCTCTGACGTAATGATAGTGAACCTCAATGTGCTTCGTGCGAGCATGAAACACTGGATTCTTTGCCACTGCAATGGCACTCTGACTATCAGTGAGAATTGGAGAAGGACCCTCCAAAGACAGATAAAGATCAGCAAATAAACGTCTCAGCCAGACACATTCCACTGTTGCTGTGAAAGCTGCCCTGTACTCAGCTTCACATGATGAGGTAGCCACTGTAGATTGTTTCTTGCTTAGCCATGAAATGCAAGATTTTCCCAAAAAGAAACAATTGCCACTAGTGGACTGCCTAGTGTCATAATCACCAGCCCAATCTGAATCACTGTAGGCATGCATCTGCAAGTCACCCCCCCTGGGAAATAGTAAGCCAAAAGACTTGGTGCCTTGCAAATAACGGAAGATGCGCTTAACTGCCTGCCAATGCATAGTTTTAGGGCTGTGCATATACCTGCTCACCTGAGATACTGCAAACTGAATATCAGGCCTAGTATTGCAGAGATATATGAGGCATCCAACAGCTTGACTGTAAAGTGTGGCATCAACTGATTCTCCTGCATCATGCATGGTGAGTTTCAGCCCCGGTTCCATAGGAGTAGATATGGGCTTACACTCTTGCATGTTAAATCTGTCCAAAAGTTTCTGAACATACTTGGACTGAGACATAACAGTGCCACGTCTCTCATGAGAGAATTGGATCCCCAAATAAAAATGAAGCAGCCCCAAATCTGACATATCAAAGTGGGTCTGCAAATCAGTTTTGAAATCTGCAATTTTGTCGTCATTAGACCCTGTGAGCAGTAAGTCATCAACATAAAGAAGGATGACTAATATTTCCCCCCCATCCATCTTGATGTAGAGGGTGCTCTCAGTAGGACTATTGTGCAGCCCCTTGCTGGTCAAAAAGGCATGTATCTTGGCATACCATGCACGAGGGGCCTGTTTCAGCCCATATAAAGCTTTATTAAGCTTGCAGACTTGAAGTGCATTTGCTGTAATTTCAAAACCCGGAGGTGGTTTGACATACACCTCTTCCAGCAAGTCCCCATTTAAGAAGGCTGTTTTGATGTCCAACTGATGAACATTCCACTCAAAATGTGCAGCCATTGCAATTACTGATCAGATGGTGGTCATCCGGGATGTAGGAGCAAAAGTCTCTTCATAATCTATGCCCTTTTTCTGAGCATAGCCTTTAGCAACCAGCCTGGCTTTATATCTGTCAATGGAGCCATCTGGCTTCCGTTTGACTTTAAATACCCATCGTGTGCCAATAGCATGTTTACCCGGTGGCAAGTCCACAACATCCCAAGTCTGATTTTTGACAATGGACTGCAACTCATCGTGCATGGCATTCATCCAATGCACATTACCTTGTGCCTCTTCAAATGTGGCAGGCTCCTCTTCATCAAGGAGAGTACCTGCATATGCTGATTCCACTGAATTAGCACCTTCCATGTGCCTTGCTGCACTGCGAGTCCTGCCAGGTAATGGAGCATCAAGTTTACTCTCCCGGAGAGTCTGTAACAGCCAGTTTGGGACTGTTTTTGCTGCATGTATGTCTGCAATTTCTTGTTGTACCACTTGTTCCACTTCCTGTGGAGGAGGCATGACATCCCGTGGCGGAACTGAAGCATGTGAAGGTTGCTGTAAATTCTGATTTGGATCAGAAAAATCAGCAGGGGAACCCAAAGCAATCGGTAGCAACCCTTGAAATACATCTTCTGAAGGTGAAGGCATTTGAAAATCAGCCTGAGTGTAAGCTGAATTTTCAGAAAATATTACATCTCTACTTACAATGATTTTGCGTGTAGCAGGATTGTAGAGACGATACCCCTTGCTTTCTGCACTGTATCCAACAAATATGCATTTGATGGCTTTATCCGACAATTTGTGCCTAAATTCAACTGGCACATGTGCATAGGCAAGGCATCCAAAGACTCGGAAGTGATCCACTGAAGGCTTCCTGTCATTCCACACCTCAAAAGGAGTTTTTGTTTTTAAAGCCTTAGTGGGAGCCCTGTTCAAAATGTAATTGGCACACATCAAACCCTCTAACCAGAATTTATGAGGCATGTGTTTGCTTTTCAGCATACATCTGTCCATCTCCATGAGGGTTCTATTTTTCCGCTCAGCTTTGCCATTTTGCTGAGGGGTCAGCCTGACTGTGAGCTGATGCATAATACCCTTTTGTTTGAGAAAAGCATCAAATTCTGCAGATAGGTATTCCCCACCTCTATCCGTGCGTAATGTCTGTATCTTGAGCCCAGTTTCATTTTCAACCATGGCTGAAAAGTGTTTAAACACTGTGAACACTTCAGATTTCTTTTTCAGCCCATAAACCCAAGTAAAATTGGAGTAGTCATCAATAAATGTGACAAAGTAGAGATGACCACCCAATGAAGGAGTCCTCATGGGACCACAGACATCACTGTGTATAAGCTGCAATTTGCGAACAGCTTTAACTGAACCATCCTTCTTGAAGGGAAATCTATGCATTTTACCTAAAATGCACCCTTCACAGGCATGTGGAGGAGGTATTGCAAGAGGTGGCAATGCATCAACCATTGAAAATTTCTGAAGTGTCATCAAGCTGTTGTAATGCATGTGGCCATATCTGGCATGCCATAATTCTGCATTTTGCATGGCAACTGTAGGGGAAGAAATTGCCAAAGCATGAGCTGCTCTTTTCTAAAAAATATCAAGCTGAAAAAGCCCACGCAGCAGAGTACCAGATAACATTAAGGCATAGTTAGCTTCCCTGTCCCGGACAGCACATTTGTCATCCTCAAAGATGACCTGAAATCCATCTCTGTTAAGAGTGGACACTGAAAGAAGATTTTTGGTTATGCCAGGCACATATAAAACATCAGAAAGTCTGAAAATTGAGCCATCAATTGCAGTGAGCTCAATTTCTCCTGTGCCACGTACTGAATATGAGGAGTTATTGGCACAAGTGACTTTCTTACCAACAGGAGGTGGATGCAAGGAAGTAAAAAGAGACTTCCTCGAAGTGATGTGCTTGGATGCACCGCTGTCAAAATACCATATGTTCAGTGTTTCATCAACACTGAAAGCAGATGCATCTGAAGGAGAGTCAAAACTGCAAGTCAAAAATGCATAAGTGTCATCACTGCATGAAGCTGTACTATCCCGAGCATCTGGAACAGCCAACCTAGAATCAGAAATGCAAGATAAAAAGGCATAATCTTGACCAACAAAGTTGGCTGCAGCATCCCCACTGTCAGATGCACAAGGGGCTGAATCTGAAACAGCCATTCCTGAGCTGTTTTTCTTTTCCTTTGCAATCCTTTTCCTGCATTCTGCTATGTGATGACCTGGCTTTTTGCAGTAGTGACAGAAACCCTTCTTTTTGGGCTTGCTTGCATCACTTTTAGCCTTTTGTGAAGGCTGTCCTGGCCCACTGGAAGGCTGATTTGGTGCTGTTTTTGCCTGTCCCTTTGTTTTTGATTTGAATTTTGAGAGCATGGCTTGTTCACCTGCACGTGAAGCCAAATTTTTCCTGGTCTGCTCTTCCTGAAGCAGAAGTCCTATCAGCTCATGAAAAGAGAGAGGATTTGCACCCCCCCTCAATGATAAATTCAGCGAAGTATGAAAGCTGAGATAAGACTCAGGAAGAGAATTCAGAGTGGTTGTAATCATCTCTGAATCAGGAATAATTTCATCTATATTTAACAACTGCTCTCTGAGATCCTGTAGCTTAGTGAGGTGGGCTGACATGGAGTCACCCTCCTCCATATGTGTATTGGTCAACTCTCTTTTTAAAAAAGATACCCTGGCATCATTCCGTGCTGCATACATGCTTTCCAAAATATCCCACGCTGCCCTGGAGGTCTTACACGACCGGATATGCGGAATGATTGATCTTTTCACTGAAAGAGAGATGCAAGACAAAGCTAAGGCATCTCGTGAATCCCATCTCTTTTGTTCAGGAGTATTAACTGTAGCTGCACCAACAACTTGTCCTGCAGCTGCACCTTGTGCACGACCTCTTCCACCTCCTTGGTGAGGAGGGGTAGCAGGTGCAATATCTGCTGGTCGGATTTCATCCCCATTGACATAATCCCATAAATTGCGAGAAATCAGAATATTACGTACCATGAAACTCCAGAGGGAGTAGTTGGTACCATCCAATTTGTCTTCCTGAGAAAGACCACCGAACTGAAAATCATTCTGATTTTGATGGGCCATATCTGAAAAAGGAATTGAAGCAGATACAAAGCTGAATTCCCTTACTGGGAATAAAATGCACAACTCCCAAAAACCACACCCGAGCACGGGCTGTATAAGCAACTTAGATTTCTGCACTTGAGCTGTCAGAAATCTGTCCAAGCATAGAACACTCTCCAAAATCTGCCAAAAGTGTTCCAAACACTCCAATAAAGGCAGTATATACTGAATTCTCCAAAAAATGCTCTCCAAACACAAAAGCCCCAATTTGTGGCTAGAAATTGCAGCCAGAAAGGGGTAAAAATGCCAAAAGCCCCAAATCTGCAATTTTAATACAAAAGCCCCAAATTTCAGAAGAATCTGCAATTTTGCTCTTGTGATAGCTTCAAATTTGCCCAATGATTGCAATGTCTGCAATCTGTAACAAGGCCCCAAATGTATTGCAGAATACCTAGCCAAACAATGGCTGTCTGCAAACTGAGCCTGCCAAAAAATCACCTGCCAAAAATCTCTTGTCCAAAACCAAGGAGATACCTGCTGCTGTACTGAAGCAGATTCAGTACAGATTTACTGTACTGAATACTGTACGGAGATGCCGTACAGTTTGTACGGCACCGTACGGCTGGTACGTCGTTGACAGGTACGGATGAAGGAGATGGAGATGTACGGCGCGCAGGTACGGTGAACAGGTAGGTACGACGGCGTACGGTATATGTCCACGGTGTACGGCGCTGTACGGTGTACGGCGCGCAGGTACGGTGAAGTACAACGCAGATGACGAAACTTCCGAATGAAGGAGATGGTACGAGGATGTACGGCGGCAGCAAATGGCGATGTACGGCGGCATCAAATGGCGATGCCTTCGTAAGGCTTCCGTACAGTCGTACGGACTGTACGGACGAATTGGAGCGGGCTGGAGTTCGAGGTAAGGCTCTGAAACTAGAGGGAGCAAGGAGCACCAGGCTCTTGGACTTGCTCTGATACCAAATGAAGGAATAGAGAGTGTGAGAGCAAGAGAGTGTGAGAGAGTCGTAAGCTGAGAAGCAGTAGTTGCTCAATAGAGTGTATTATGAGTGCAACACAAAGTAGTGTAGATAAGGTTTTGTCATAGTGACAAAACCTTAGTAGTCACTAACCATAGTTAGTGAACTAACTGCAGTTAGGGGGAAAAACCTCTAAAAGAGGGAAAAGTGCCCCTAACTAACTTATTATATTACATTGGTCACTGCTGAATTATAGATATAATTCCAACAAGAAAAAGAGAATGAAATGCATGTTGAAATGAATGATGCAGACAAAGATAAGTTTCAGTTTCTTATAAACTTTAAAGATTGCTTTTCTGATACTTTGCCAAGGGAGTTACCCCCAGAGAGACCAGAAGATCATCAGATAGAGTTAATGCCTGGTAGTGAGCCACCAAACAGACCACCTTATAGAGTCAGTGCGACTCAGAGAGAGGAGATTATGGCTCAGGTACAGGATTTGCTGTCCAAAGGGTTGATTCAGCCCAGCTCGTCTCCTTTTTGTTCCCCTGTACTGTTAGTACAGAAGAAAGATGGTTCATTCCGTATGTGCGTCGATTATCGTGCACTGAACAAAATGACCATCAAGAATAGATTCCCTATTCCGCGCATTGATGATGTCCTGGATCAATTAAATGGAGCTTCAGTTTTCAGCAGGATAGACTTAAAGAGTGGCTATCACCAAGTGAGGATACAGCCTCAGGATGTGCACAAGACAGCATTTCGCACTACATTCGGGTTGTATGAATACTTAGTGATGCCTTTTGGGTTGACAAATGCTCCAGCCACATTCAATAGAATGATGGATCGCATCTTCCGAAAGTACAGGCATTTTACGGGTACTTTCTTTGATGATATCTAAGTTTTTTCTAAGACAGAAGAAGAGCACAGAGAACATCTTGCTATAGTGTTTCAAGAGCTGAAAAATCATCAGCTCTATGCAAACAGCAAGAAAAGTGAATTCTTCTTGGAAGAAATCCACTATCTGGGGCATATAATATCCAAGAATGGGATACAAATGGATCCAGCGAAGATCCGTGCCATTCAGGAATGGCCAGAGCTGAAAACTGTGCATGAAGTTCGAAGTTTTCTAGGCCTGTGTTCTTACTACAGAAGGTTTATCAGACATTTTGCTGATATCGCAGCTCCATTACATGACCTTACTAAGAAAAATGCAGCCTTCACATGGGGAATATCACAGAAGAAAGCATTCAATACACTCAAGGAGAAGTTGACTACAGAACCTATTCTTGTAGTCCCTGATCTTTATCAATCTTTTGATGTTGATTGCGATGCTTGTGGAGAATGTGCTGGGGCTGCATTGCATCAGAATGGTCATGCAGTGGCCTATGAAAGCAGGAGACTTCGGGATGCAGAAAGATATCTAGGAATCTATGAGAAAGAGTTATTGGCTGTAATTCATGCCATCCATACATGGAAGCACTATCTTTTGGGTGCAGATTTTACTGTCAAGACAGATCACCAAAGTCTGAGATACTTTTTGACTCAGACCAAGCTTTCCGAGAAGCATATGAAATGGGCAAACATGCTGTCAATGTATCATTTTCAGATTGTCCATACCACAGGAATTCGGAACAGAGTAGCAGATGCCTTGTCCCGAAGACCCCAGGTCAATAATGTGACTATTGCTTATCATCAGGACCTGGAAGGCATGAGGGAGCAATATTCTCGTGATTCAGATTTTGGTGAAATTTTACAGCAAATGCAAGAGGGGCAATCCACCAGTCACTATTCCCTGAAAGATGGGTATCTAATGAAAGATGATTGCCTATGCATCACCCAGGAGATAAGGAAAAAGATTTTGGAGGAATGCCATGCACCTCCCTATGATGGACACAGAGGAATTACAGCAACAACTCTAGCTCTAGAGCGGTATTTCTTTTGGCCAGGGATGCGGAAAGATATACATCAGTTTGTTACTGAATGCCTTGCGTGTCATTCCCGTGCCTCAGGCACCATCATGGGAAAGTATTACAATGGACTTTATTTTTGATTTGCCGAGATCAAAGTTAGGGAATGATGGGATTTGGACTATCATTGATAGATTCAGCAAGCAAGCTCATTTCATTCCGGTTCGCAAAACCATAAAGGCAGATCATATGGCTAAGCTTTTCATGGCACAAATTTTTAAACATCATGGTATGCCTAAGTCCATTGTTAGTGATCGAGATCCCAGAATGACCAGTCTATTCTGGAGAGCTTTATTTGATAACATGGGGACGAATCTGAATTTTTCTTCTTCTTTCCATCCCCAGACAGATGGTCAAAGTGAAGTAGCAAATTCTACAATTTTGGATATGCCGAAATGCTATGTGGGTGACCAAAGTTCAGACTGGGAAAAGTATCTACCGTTAGTAGAGTTTGCTTACAATAATACAGTACATAGCTCTACAGGGAAAGCCCCTTTTGAGGTCATATATGGGAAGGTGATTTTACCACCTATATTGAGGACCAAAGATGAAATATTTGCAGCTGATCAGTTTGTGAGAGACCTCCAGACAGCTTACAGCCAAGTCCGGACAGCAATTGAAAGGTCTCAAGAGAAACATAAAAGAGCTGCAGATAAGCATAGGAGACAGTTAGATCTCAAGGAAGGGGATTGGGTACTTTTGAGGTTTGAAAAAGCGAGGCTCCACAAGTTTAAAGGCAAACAGAAAGTGTATGCAAAGTTATCTCCCAGATACTATGGCCCTTTCAGGGTTACAGAAAGAATAAATGAGGTTGCATACAGATTAGCATTGCCAGAGCATTGGAGGATTCACAATGCATTCCATGTGAGTCTTCTAAAGAAATTTCAGGGACCAGAGCCTACAGAACCAGTATCAGAGGATCCACCAGAAGTGGATGAGCTGGAGTAAGTTCTTCAGCCAGAGCAAATTGTGTACCATACTGTATGTAAAGGCCCTCAGGGTAAGCAGTTTTACAGGTATCTTGTAAAATTCAAGAATTATACGGCATTAGATGCCAAGTGGATGGACAAAGACATGTTATCCGATCATCCACAGCTTTTGGATGTTTACAAGGAAGCTTTTCAGTTGAGGTCAACTGAATAGAAGCCGAAGGGATGTCACCACAATGTAAATATCCTAAGTCAAAGTACAGTTGACCATTTATTTGATCATAATTAAAGAGTTTTATATGTGTTAATTATGGTCAAAGAGTTATTTTAATGGTCAAAGGATTGACTACGGTCAAAGATACTTGACTCTAGTCAAGTAAACCTGACTTCGGTCAAGGAGACTTGGTTTATTACCAAGAGGGTTAACTGCGGTTAACCAGAGAACCACAGAGCTGACTACGGTCAGAGTGTTGACTTCGGTCAACAAGACTTGGCATGCGCCAAGAGGGTTAACCCCGGTTAACCAAGATGTGCCAACTTCGGTTGGAGAGACTTGGCTATAATTAAGGCGCCTCGACCCTTGGTCAAAGCTCTTTAATTATAATCAAGAGTGTCGACTCCGGTCAACGAGAGAATAAATATATTTTTTATATATATTTGTTTAGATGTGCACATGTGTTCAGTGGGGACGCCCACTGTGACTAGAATTAGTCCAGAGTGTATTATTTGCATGCAAAGCGCTAACAATTAATGGATGCCATGGTGGTGCGCTTTAATTAATTGTTGCAGGTACTAGGAATAATTATTTTTCCTAAGCGTAACGGGAGCCTGACAAGCATCTAGGAGGCGGTTCGTGTGACCGAGAGCTTTGAAGACTCCAGAATGGCCCTTAGTGGCATGTAATAGGACTTAGTTTAGATTTTAGACAAGTGGCATGTTGCCAATTTGAATTGAGCTTGAAGCTCTTGTAATAAAGTGGATTTTTCACGTTTTGAAATGTAGAGGTTACCAGACAGCTCTACGCTGAACTTCTGTAACAGATTTTCTCTCATGAATAAAAACCTTCGGGGGGGTCCAGCCCGACGTTTTGTCCTGGGCCCTAGTGCATCTTCAGAGAGAGGGAGTGAGGGAGAGCTTATGAAAGCACAATTACTGTCTTTTATGAGTGGTAATAGCTGTCTTTCAGTAGCGAGTCGGTTATAGGCCATCTTGCACATCTTCCAATGAGAAAATACCTTGAGTATTACCACTGAGAGACATGCTCGCCATGGGCCGAGCCTTGGGATGCATGTAGAGTTGTTGAACATACTCAAGCATCTCTATTTCTGTAAAATCTCACATGATGTCATTTGGCCTTTGTTTAACTCCTTTCCATGCTCTTCTAGGGTTCTTGACAAAATCAATTGCATATGACGATTCCTTTTTCTCAATATAAACACGCCTCTTTTTACGTGTGAGAGCATGGAACTGCTTCTCGGCTGCTCTTCTTTCATCTCCCATTGGAATCCCCTTTAGTGCACTCCTAACTGCCTTGCATTCAGCATCAAACCAGTCATTACATGGCAGCCCTTTCTTACGCTCTTTACTGTTCTTTGTGCACCCTAAAACTGTCTTAGCTGTGGTGAGAATGGCATTCTTCAATTGTGCCCAGCCAAATTTCTGTTTTCTCAGCAGACATGCTTCTAAACTTTCAGCATATTCCACCTTTTTTGCCTCGTTCACCTGATAGCCACACTCAGCTGCTTTATGCTCCTCCAAAATCGCCTTGGCCAGCAATATATTAAGCTCTACATAGAGTGATATGTGATCCGAATCAAGAGATTTCGGGCCAAGTGAGAAATTGTGTATAAGATTGCAAGCTTCCAGATGAATCAATGCATAGTCAATTACACTAGCCCCCCCACTGGCAGGGAAACAAGTAGGGGAATTAGATTTTGGGAAAAGGGCTGTGCCATTTACCACCAACATGTGCATACCATTCATCAAATGCTCCAATGCTGTACCATGTGCATTCACCACTTTATCCTTCGAGCATCTACACCAGCTGGGGTCAATGTCTATCTCATGCTCCTTTATGTATTCTTGCTGTGTGTGATATTGAAATTGTGAGTCTTCTATGCGTGCATTTAGGTCCCCAATAAGCATAACATTTCCTTGTTTGCTGAGCATAGCAATATCTAAGCATAGGTCCCCAAATGGCTGGGATGGGTCAAGCTCATGCCTCTGGTAGAAGGGGGATTCTCTATGAGGAATGTAGCATCCTGCAATATACAATGGCAAAGGGCTTCCTTTTACCATAACCCATATGTAGCGCTTATGGATGTCATCTTTGACCATAGAGATCTTGTCGTGTATATGGTCTTTGTATATGCATGCTACCCCTCCCTGCCCTCGTAGGCCTGATTGCTTTTGCCAGACGGAGTGCACCAAATAGCCATCCATTTTAGGAATCCTGCGTATATCCCTTTCCCAAGTCTCTACAAGAAAGATAATGTCTGCATCATGTAACACTTCATTCAGGCCAGCTCCTTTATGCCAAGGAAAGCCTCTACAATTCCAAAACATGACTTTCAGCTTCTTCTGGGTCCCATAGGCCTTGCGTTCCTATTGAGCTTGTTCAGCTCCTTGCTCTCTTTTTTTGACTCGGGTCTCATACATACGTCTCCTTTCTTCTTGTTGCATAGGGGTGCGGTCTTCTGTCACGTAGAAAGGTGTTCCTTTTAAATAAATCCTGCTGCTGTTCAGGATGATTTCTCTCTTACGTGTGTCAAGCATTGTGCAAACAATTGCCCGATGACTTGAATTTTCATCCCTCTTTCTTCCTACCCGGTGTGCCCCAAAGACCACAACCTCTTGCATGGCAAAGTGCTCAGCAAAAAAGTCTTCTATGTCCTTTGCAAGTGAGAGAGGTGTTTCTTTTTCTTTTTCAGATAGACCCCGTAGGACAATATTTTGTGACCTTTTTTCTCTCTCTTTGTACTCATTGGCATCTATGCCTTCTTCTATTTTTTTTCCCTTTTCTATGTGTGCATTTGTCTGAGCATGCCCATTTACTACCTTACTTGCCCATGTCCCCGAGGTGCCTATATCTTGCTTGCAATCTAATTGAGGCTGTTGCGTCATATTTGCCCTCATTTTTTCCAAGATCTGTTCCATTTCAGCAACTTTCTCCTCTTGGATAACAGTCTTTTGCTCCAAGCTGGCTATGGAGCTCTCTTGCATGGCCACTCTTTGCTCCAAATCTGCATTTTTGTATTCTAGATGTTGGCATTTCAGTGAAAGCTGATGTATCTCCTGCTGTTGGCGGTCCATTGTGCCTTGCAAAGCTGTCAAAAATGTCCAGATTCCAGTTTCATTAGAGAAAGTGTCTGCTGTGTCACCTTGAACTGACATGAATGGAGCTATCAGAATGTTCCCTTGTGCAGGAATGAATGGGGCTGCCTGTCCATCTAAAATGATGGTGGGTGGCTCAGAAATTGCTGTCATTTGCAAAGAACTTGTTCTAGTTGGCGTTATATATAGAGAGTTTTTCATACTGCGTCCAGAGCTCTTTGCCAAGGGAGTGGAATGTGCTGATAGACCACTCCTATTGATTCTTTTGTTGAGACTGGTGGAAGCCATGGTTGAGCCTGTGGCGCATCAAGAAACTGGCGATTGACAGCGCACGCACGATAAAAAACAAGTACAACAGGTATGAAAGTACTAGGAGGGATGAGGGGGTGTAAAAAAACTTGACGGTCAACTGCGTTGGGGTTTTACCCCCCTTTCAAAGCTGATGGTGGCCTCAGATTTGCGGCCTGAGTTGAAGAGATGCCTCAAACTTAAATCGCGAGTAGCGATCGCCGCGCGCGACAGACAATAAGAGGAGCAGGTGTCCCGAACATGGATGTCGATTACTGGCGCAAAAGGATCCCGACGGCCAGCCGCGTTGGGGTTTTACCCCCCATTCGGAGCTGTTGGTGCAGTCCAAATGGAGAGAGAGAGAGAGAGAGAGAGAGAGAGAGAGAGAGAGAGAGAGAAGTAGAAGTAGAAGTAGAATTTATTAGCGTCCTTGGGGGGCCAAAAATGACCCATGGGACCTGTCTCGATACAATGTAAAAAGAGTCTCCTCAAGGAGAGGGGTCAGGAGTCTATGAGTTCCTAACGACAGGTAAAAAGACGAGTGACAAAAGATCCCAATGCTGGCGGAGAGGCAGTGGAGAGAACTGATGTCAACTGAGCGGAGTCCCCTAGTATCTGTTGGTAGTCCTCTCTGATATGTGCATATCGGGGGCACTGTAGAGCTACATGTGCCTCCGTCTCAACTGTCTGCATGTCACAAAGGGTACAGACTCTAGCATGTCTAGGCTGCTGTATCCAAGCTCCCCGCTCAATGGCAAATGTATGAGATCTGGTATGGAACCTGGCATGTTTCTACGATATAGAAGGGGGATAGGTGTGCTAATATAAGACTAAGCATGAGTCTCTATGGACATGTATGTAGACCAATATGTGGGATTTATGTTGTCTTGGTAATATTATAGCTTTACCCTCTTTTCACTTGTCAACCAGTGATTCCGCAAAGTGCTTAGTAAAGATAGTTGAAACTCTTGCATGTTGACTTTTTCAGGTGGCATGATCAAATATGCTTCCACTTTCCATGTGCTGAACCATTTTCTTATGTCGGTTGCCCATCCTGTGCAGATGACCTTACTTTTGTAGTTCTTTTGAAGCTTTGTGCTGGCATTCCATGCTTTATGAGGCAGCCTATCAGGTTGCATTTGCTGCACCTCTATTAGGTATTGCATAACTCTGATAAATGCATGAATTCAATAGGTCTCTTTCCCATTTCCAACAGAAGGATTGAGTATGGAGTAGTGGGTTTGACACCAAGGTGTCTCCTTAGGAAAGCTTTTTGCATTTTCTCAATATCATTCCATGTAGAGGCTGAAATGCTGCCTCCCCATACTTCCACTCCATATAATACTGTCTGCACTACATATGCATCAAACAATATATTTTGAATTTTCCAGTTCCTAGTGTCGGTGTGCCTGCAATCATTCTCAAGCTGGTGCTCCTAGAGAGAGAGAGAGAGAGAGAGAGAGAGAGAGAGAGAGAGATGGATGCACAGGATGCACACACAAGCTGAGTTTGAAATATTTTTTCATTGTTTCAACAGGTATATCCTGCTTGGAGATGGTTTGAAAAGCAGGATGCGATAAGGTCGTTTCAAAAGAAGGATAAGGATCCTGCCCCAGAATTTTACAATATATTTTTGGAGAGACCAAAGGTCTCTGTTTTCTCATTTGTCTGTTACAGTAGTATCCTAGGATTTGATATATTATGATACATTATGCAAATAAGCAATGTCCAGCTTTCTTACTAGTTAAACTGTGCAGGGGGATGCACTAGGCTATGATTTGGTTGTAGTTGATGCAATGCATAAAGCCAACTATGCAAGCAGGATATGTCACTCTTGCAGACCAAATTGTGAGGCAAGGTATACATCAGTTGTTTCAACAAAGTGATTTCGTTTACTTTCATCAGTCCCTTCAAAAGTAAGGATTTGCAGCTGCCATCCGGAGTTACTGTCAGGGATATGGTGTGGTGTCAGGTTTTACATGAGCCTAAGTGCTTGGTGCTATTAGTGCGCTCCCAATTCTTGCACGTGTTTTTTGGTGATGCTAGTTTTTGTCACAATTGAACACGAAAGCATGATTTTTTTTTCAGAGAGAGAGAGAGAGAGAGAGAGAGAGAGAGAGAGAGAGATGATATGATTGCATTGAAGTCCTCTTGAGACCTTTCAGGATGTATGGTGCTGGTGAGAGAAAAGATTGTTAAGACTGATAGGATAGATTGAAGTTTTGAGCCACTGTTAAAAATATCTATCTGATGATGAAGAAATATGTGGAGAGTAAAGACTAGAAATACTCATAGACTATGGATCTTTTAACAGACCAAGACTTCTCGTAAATTGGTCTGTACCAAATCTTTTTTTTTGTAATGAGCTAGTCTCAAAACCGATGAAAGGCAATGCTACCTCAAATGGAAAATGCAATATGTTGGGCATAGTGACCCAACATTTGATCTCTTAGTAGGTTAGCCAATTATGAATCTATCTCGTCTTGGCTGAGAATCATCACCAAGTAGGACTTTTGCGGAGTAAGATATTAGGGTATATGTACGTGTTGTGAACTAGTTCTTCCTTCTGTAGCGTATATCTAGCCTGCTACGGCCTTCTAGTTCAGTTAGTAGTTTTTAATACTATAGTACTGTTTGGAACCATTAGTACGTTTAGATAGGATAGCCAGTACACTAAGTCAGCATATGACAGTTAGTCCTACTTGGGGCTGTCCTACACCAGGGCTTTCATATATTCTTTTTGTACTTATGTTTTGGTACTGTTGGTACGGTATGGCAACATACACTTCTACTTCCTACCTCCTCTTTCAAACAGTGGTATCAGAGGATGTTGATTTTTGCTTCAGCTGGCCGATTCTTTCTTGGAGGCTGGAGCTGATCGACACTCACATTTTCCACTCGCCATTCTGGCATCAGATTTGTTGGCACTGCTAAGGGTGCCGTTACTCAGGTCGTCATCTTGCTTCTGGAGACATCTGAGCTGCTAGTCGCCATTTTTGTAAAGAAGACGTTCTGCACCTGCTGGTCGTTGCTGCCTGTGTTGCTACCTTTAGCTGCAGTCATCACTAGCATATCTGTCGCCGCTCTTGTAGAGGGCCAGCCTTGGTCATTCACAGACCTTCTATCACACTCTTAGCCCTTGATTATATACAAGCTTTTTCTTTGCTCCTGAGATGACCCCCCACAATCCTTTTTTGTAAACGAACAAACAATTTTCACAAGGGAAGTTTCTACCATCAATCTTGATGACTGATGTATCTAATATACTAAACTTGGACAAAGACTTCGAATAATTCTCCATGAGATCTAATAATAGATAGACCACATGCTCAAAGAGAGATGGCCCTGATATCACTTGTTAGGGTTCAAAATATTCAAGACTTGAAGAGCATGTAGTAGATCTTGGTTTGAAGATGAACTTAACATAAAATATAAATCTTTGTTTTATGAAATATGCGAGACTATAATCACACCAAAAATCTTATCTATATAACTCTTTGCTATCATCTATGATTGTAATCACAGCAAAAACCTTGATTGTATTCCTAAAAGACACATTGACCTCCACGCATCCCTACGGGCATGATTGTGGAGGTTTACATGCATGTAAGAATACCGACATAACATGACTATGTTGTATCTAGGATTTAGTACTGACATTCTGCATATTTTGCATTTGCATTGGTGTGGATGCTCGTTTAGTAGCTTCACCACCATAGCTTAGCAGTAGAGGTTGGAGGCCCTCTAAAGTGCTACATTGGGATAGTTTTCAGATTTTCGCAGTTGTGTGGAAGAACTTTTGGTGTAGGTTCTGGAAATCCCTCAGGAATAGAAAGATCACTCTTTTCTTTTGGCTTTCTATTCATGGAGGGATTGCAGTGAACCTGTACATGGAATTCAGTGTCATTCATACCTCCAATGCTTTTCTCAAATACATCACTTGGGCAAAGACTGCATTCTTTAGGCATACTATAAAATTTCTATGGCTTTGGCGTTCGGTTCATCATATGCGTCCTTGTCTGTTGATTGATGGTTTGTAATTTTTGCAGTAACTCCCTTATGGAGTTTAGACAGCTCTAAAATTCAGAGTTGTAGGTAAACAGTTGTGTGGTTGTCAAATGTGGTCCCTAATGAGGCTGCATCCTTTACAAATTTCAAAATGTTGAAATGCCCTAAAAAACATATAGCATAGAAAATTTAATGAGAGGGATCCCTTGGCTGACTTTCTATGCCTGTGGCCCCGGAGCCTTTTGCTGCTCATCCTGGAGGAGCTGAGTGTTCTTTTGGCCGTTGGAAAATGTGCATAATGTACTGGAAATAGAGGGGCTCCCTCCAGCACAGTATGCTCAAGGTTCGGATATAGATGGACTACGTTTGGTCTGATGCTACTTGATATTTTGTCTGTCCTAATTTGTTGTACATCTGTAAGCTTGCTTGAAGTATACTCTTGCACATATCATCTATAAGTGAATCTGGATATCGCTTTGGTTTGGGAAAGTCTTTTTGTCAGTCTTGTGCTGTATTGAGGAGTTTGGGAAAGTCTTTTTTGTCAGTCTTTTGTATTATGGATGGATTCCCGTTTGTGTACTTTTCTTGCATGTGAACAGATTTGAGCTAGCATAAGTCATGACATGAGTACCAAATTTGCATTTCTTGTATATCTTATTTGCTGATGGACTGCATAACAGGGTAACAGCCGTGAATGGGCGGTATCAAATAGGTGTTTATACCCTCCGCCCTGTACAGTATGGGGAGGAGCTTACTTTTGATTACAACTCAATAACTGAGGTTTGTGTTGTATACTTTTGTTAGATTTTTGTTCTGTTTTGGCACTTTCTGACCCAGTTGGCCCTTTAGATGAGAATGAGTGAGTTTGGCTCTCCTCTGCATTTTGGTCTCAGAGCAAGGAGGAGCACGAGACATCAATTTGTTTATGTGGTAGCCAGGGATGCCGAGGAAGCTACTTGCATCTTGCTGGTCCTGAAACGTTTCAAGAGGTATGTACAATCATTCCTGCTTTTATTTACAATACTAGCAAGGTAGGGGCAGATCCAAATTTTCTGATTTTGGCAGCGTTGGCATTTCTGCTGTGGGTAGTGCTCTTCTTATCTGAGTCATATTTGTGTTGAGTGTGTTTAAGATCATGAAGGAGTGCCATGGCTTGCTACATCGCCATCATTTGCTATTACAAGCTTGTAGAGGCGGCCATACATCAAAGAAAGATTGGAAAGATCTCCAGCAAGCAGGCTTAGGGTCTTGTCTACTTGAAGGCCTGCCTGATTGGACCATAGGATATGCTGCTGGCGTGGTAGGTGTATCTGTCTTTGTAGGTTGTCAATCACCTAATTTGGATCAGTAAATGTGAATGCATTATTGATACTGGCCTGTACAATCTTGGACCTCAGGTAAGATTCATGAATATTGAGCGCAAGTGCCTCCCGAAAGAAATCCTGAAGAATATTGTAAAGGAAAGAAGACTAGAAACACCTGGTGAATCTGAAGCTCTTGAAGCAGAGATTCAGGTATGTTATTGGTTGCTTTCCTATTGAGTTACAATAATTCTTTTGGTGATATCTTTTGTGGACTGTATTTTAAAATGTAAATATGTGTTGAGGGAGCAGGCAGATGGGGTCTTTAATGGAAGGCTTCAGAATCTTGCCATAACCCTTGATAAGGTAT
The DNA here is from genome assembly GCF_047967505.1 of Dipteris shenzhenensis. NCBI lineage: Eukaryota > Viridiplantae > Streptophyta > Polypodiopsida > Gleicheniales > Dipteridaceae > Dipteris > Dipteris shenzhenensis. Next base: position 10,504,725 of record NC_141627.1, on the reverse strand, counting down.
TCACTCATCACCTTGTAAATTTGCAAACATTGTTTTCAAATCTTATGACGTTTGCTTTGTGGGTTATTGGCGCTAGGACAAAGTAAAACATGTTCTTTTTGATTACAGGTGAGGTATGCATTTAAGGAATTGTATGGTGACCCCAAGATTGCTCCTCCTCCTTTGAGGAAGCTGGAGCCAACAGAGCTAGTTTCTTTGATCTGGAAGCATGAGAATTCAGTTGTAGCAGAGCTACTCCGTGGTATGGCTTATCATGGTTCAAAGGACGAGTTGTTGGAATTTAAGCGCAAAGTTCAAGAACATGAACCGTCAGAATCGGGGAATGTAGAAAACAACCTTCGGCAGTCCCTTCTCTGGTGAGCTCTTGAAGATATTTGCAGTTTGTGCTATACGTCGGTTTATTTCCCTTTTCATTTTCTAACTTGTTCAAAGCTTGGTATAGGCTAAGGGATGAGCTCTGCAAAGCACCTATAGCATGTTTGAGTCGTCATGATGCAGCAGCTGATCTCATTCACATGTATGCATATACAAAGCTCTTCTTTACAAGCCAGGTATTGGGAAAAGCCATCATTTCTTCGTCTTCTTTTTGTTTCCTATTGCATGTGGAGGGTTGAAGCTCCACATATGTTTCTGTGCAGGACTACGCTACGTTCACATCTCCTTCTCTTACGATAAACCCTTTAGATTTGGGTCCTAAGCATGCTCATGCCCTGGGTGCATCATCATCTCAGGAATGGCACAAAACTTACAGCAAGGACTATGTACTTGGGCAGCTTATTTTCTGGTACAAGCATAATGTTGCAGAACCTGGTTTCAGTTTAACAAAAGCCCAGAGGGGTTGTCTAGTTCTTCCAGATATCATGTCTTGCTATACAAAGTCACCTCAACAGAATCCACGGCTTCGTTATGGCAGTAAGCATCGAAAGGAGATGTTTCGGCGAATGGTTAGTATTACTCATGATGCTACAATGAGCACATGTTCTGTTTGGTTTGTTTAAAATTTTTTAATCAAGACTTATTGATTAGAAGAGAGGATAACGTCAGAAGTAGGATACAAGAAACAAAAAATTGAAAGTGGAAAGGAAGAAAGAAGTAGGGTCTTGGGATCAACAAAACAGATTCCATCCAAAATATATTTGCCAAGCTACTAGTGCGATGTCCCTGATGGGACTAACCAATGCTTAATCATGATTGCAAGATATAGGGTTGAAGCCAGATGAATCTAGGATCTGGATAGATTTAGGGTTTAGGAACAGTTTATCTAGGTTGGCAATAGCTAGGGTTGAGACGAGGCTAAATTAATATCGGTATTGGCCAAGGGGTTGGGTTGGGAAAAGTAGGGATTTATGTAAAAGCAGGCTTGCCGCTTATTAGGGTGCAAATCTTATGAAGAGTTGGATGTTAATAATTAGCTAGAGCTAGGCTTCTAACTATACACTAGAGATTCAATATATTGCCGGGCATAGTGCTTGGTGATGCATGCATGTGGTATGGGATGCATGTTAGCTGATCTCAGGCTTGGGGGTGGCTGAAGGCATTGAACCTATAGTTGAGAGTGAGCTTGCCAACTCAATCGTAGTCTTCGCTATGGTTTGATAGGTGAGGAAATCCTTACTCAAGGTGATTACTTGGGGCTACATACATATAGTGGTATCTTAGCCAACCTTGAGATGCTTTTGAATCTTGTCATAGTTAAAGTTGGTTTTGCTTTTTTAATGCTTCATTTTTTGTTTGGAAACGGGCTTTGGAAACACCAGTAAACTTCTCTCGAATCTTCTAGCGAATCCTTTTGACATGCCTGCAAGCTTGTGAACTCGTACCTCTCAACATAGGACTTGATCAATCCCGCTCTGACACCACTGTTGGCAATTGAACATTATTCTATTTGCAAATCTGTTCTTTACATAAGATAAAAAGGAGTTAATACATGTGATAACACATGTTATTGAAAGACGTGCAACATGGAAAACAATCCGACTGTTTCTCTTCAATAGCATGAGCCTCAACCCTACGGGGTTTGTTGGCTATTACAAAGTCTGTGAAGTGACTCGACTAAGGACCCTACAGACCAAGCTAGCTAGCTGCTAATGCTAACACCAAATGGACAGTGACTGAGGCTCGAGGCCTTCATGATAAAAAGAACGAGATGATTGTCTTGAGCGCATATATACCGCCTTGCTAAACCGCCATTGATGATGACGCCCAAGTCTCGAGAGAGCTCTCAAAAGCCACTTGCCACTTGTGGATCTCCAGGAAGCTTTGCACTTAGTCCACCAATTGATCCCAGCACTCTTGCATGGCTCTACCAAAACACAAGCCAGCACAGCAAACCAATAGATTGAAGCCACGTGGTGTCGCCCTAGAAGATCACCACTCTAACACTTTTTGGATTGATAGCAGGAGGGTTGTATATGCCCAGCACTGTACTCTAGAATGTCTAGATGCGAATTTTGTGAGTCATCTTTGGCGGATATTATTTTATAGCATTGGACACCATACTCACTTGCAATATGGCGGACCATGTGAGATTCATGTTTAGTTTGAGAGGGTGAACATTTAATGGGTAGAGAAGTATGTCGGGGGATTTTGCGCACTAATAACTCCATACCTCCCAAAGTTTGCCCACTTGTATTATGGCCCCTACAGGATCATGTGGAGAGTTAATATGTGAGTTGGAGTTAGCTCCCACTTCAAAAATTCATGATGTGCTTCATATCTATTTACTCAAACCATTTGTGGGATACAATGTCCAAGTCTTTTTTGAGCTACCACCTTTGAATGAAGATTGTTACATCCTCTCTCTTAGGGATTGCGTCCTTATAAGGAGGTCTGCATAGAGTATTCCTTCAAATAGAAATCATGGCTGCCTTGTGCACACCCCACCTCTTAGTAGATTAATGAGCAGCCTTCCCTTCATCACGCATCTGCCCTCTCCCATGTTCCTCGTGTGCGTTGACACCTTGCAGGGCAAGGTTTAGGGGGATCCCCCCCCCCCCCCCCCCCCCCCCCCCCTCCCTCCTCTGGTAGTCATTGTCGCAGCAGTTGATGGGTCTACCAGTCTTTCATCATGGACCCATCTAGTATAGCAGCTCTCAGGCAAGCGTTCAGGGAGCAGGATCATCTCCTTGAGCAGAACCGTCTCCCAATCAAGAAAAGAAGACAAAGGAGGATGCAACGATAGAACGCCTTGAGGCGGTCGCACATCGATCGAGATGTCGTGACGACTTGGTTGTGTGTGAGCTCGAGCGCAATTGAGACCGAAAGCAGATGCTTTTACAGCATTAGTAGTTTCTAACAGTTTGCTCACTGTTCCTCTCCTCATCAGCAATTCCCAGTGTGCGTCCATCATGTGCGTCCATCATCTGCTCAAGGGTCTCCCACCCTAAGAGCACAGTGTAGTAGACTATCCTTCTACTGTACCCATAGACAACTCTTCATTAGTCTTTCATCTGTGAGCATATTTAAGCGGACCATTCTGTAGCAGTTTAGACATGGGATTCCCTTGGGTCTACCAGTCCAGGGGACCATTCACTTAGCTTCATGCAATTTCGCAGGGTCTTCCACCCATGGGGGTATTGCAGCCATTAATACAACCAGCTCTCAGGGGTCTTCCATATCTGGGACTAGCTTAGCTCAGTCCGCACACCTAGCAAATGAGCCTCTTGGGTCTACCACCCTTTGAGACGATCCAGTTACAATAGCTTATTCTCATTCTCTTGGGTTTCCCACCCAAGGGGATCATTCAGTTAGTACAGTTAAGTTAGATGGGTTTTTCACTTCTCCAACAACTTCATCATATCCAAGTGGTTCCTATGGGTCTTTCTCCGAAGGAGCTCAATCAGCTGGATCTATTTATTAGGGAGCATATAGTTTTCAATGATGGGTCTTCCATCCTTGGAGACATCTCAGTCCTATCAACAGTTGACGTAGATGAGCCTCTTGGGTCCACCACCCGAGAGGGTTGTCTAGCTCTACAGCTCGTTCTTATGGGGCTTCCGCCCAAGGGACAACCTAGACTTTGTAGACAGGGGTGATGGGTCTTACATCCATCAGGCCTCTTCATGAGCTATAGTCAGCTCCTCTGGTTCTTCCACCCTTGGAGCTCAGTTGTCCACATCAACTTTACTCGGGTGGACTTACATTTCACCTTCTTGTCAGGAGTGTCCAGGACTAGTGGGCTCAATCTCTAGGCCCACTGGCCTTGAGGCTTAGTAGGAGGGGGCAACTCAAGAGTCAGCCAAACTAGTTTCAGGCCTAGCAGGAGGGAGTACCCTCACAGTTGGAGTATCAGGTGTATTTGTAGTACATAAGTTTGATGACTCCTCGGCAGTCCGTGAGGAGAGTCATGCAGTTCCCTCTTGAGTTCTTTTGGGAGGCCGTAGGTGCAGTACCAGTCAGTAGAGAGGGTGATGACGCCTTCCCATTATTGTGTCCTTCACTCTGGGAGTTTAGTCATACAGTGTCCTCTCCATTAGATCACGAGCCCCTAGCAGTAGGAGTGACCAATGTCTATGCTGGTAGTTCCCTTGGTGATGACATCAATTCGATCGATTCATCTAAGGTGTGCTCATCAGCCTTAGTACTTCCTTAGTACCTTGGAAGGACATGCTCAGTCGCAACATCCCTTCAGGAAGAAGGTATGCCACCATCTCTCAGTCCTTTCGAGAGGAATGCCAGTCACACATCGCAATCGAGGTGTTCTGTCACTTTCTGGCGCATGCATGTTGGCCTGGATGTGCGCAAGTCCCAGGACCGTGGGAAAACAAAGAGCGAGGTCAAGGGTTGCTTGATGTGCTAGAATCCCTAGCATTTGTGCCTTGGAGGAAAATGAGAGGTCTAGGGCCAAGAGGGACCCAACGACCCTTAGGATCCAAAGTTGGCCATTGGTTGGGTGTTAAAAAGGTCCCACTAGAGGGGGCAAGGGGCAAACTCATTGGCTAGACTTTAAAAAGGTCCCACCAGAGGGGGCAAACAGCAAATGAAGGGGGGGAATGCAACATGGCATTTTCCCATCCTTAGATGCTTTTAGCAAGGTTCAATGTGGAGGAAGGGCTGGAAAACTCACGTTTTCACGTACGGGAGCGGACAGAGAGACTTTGGACGCACGGATGGGCTGGACGCACGGATCTGCTTCAGGGACTGCGCACAGCAGTTTTGGTTGTTGTGTGGCTGTTTGGGACTCCGTACGGGAGTCTGGGCGTCCGTTTGCAGCTCTGTGGGCTGCTGGTACAGAGAACAGCCAGCGCAGGAATTGTTTGAGGGCTGGCTGCTTCAATGCTTGAGGGCCTGGCTGCTCCACAAATCGCTTCCTGAAGGGGGTGTTCTCGTTCTATTGTCTCTTTCTTTCCCTTTTCTCTCAGCCATTGCTGTTGTATGAGCAGGCTAAACTGATTTACAGACATGGCAATGTATAATTGGGGGCTGAATTGCCCAAGCTCGTGTAAGAGCTCGTTTGAATAGTCCTTGATTCACCAGGGTAAGCTGGTTGTCTTCTCTTTATCCTTGCTCAGCTTGTGAGCTGTGTTTGGAGAGGCCTGTTTGGCAGGGTGATTCACAATGAATGCTTGTAGAGGTTGTTCATGCTTCTGATCTCTGTGGGCAGTTCAGTGACGCTTCAACCCATTCTTTGGGTATTCTAGTGAGTCAGTGGACACTTGTGATTGTACGGGCAGCATGTGGCCTTGTTTGGGTGCTAGTAAACGCTCTTTGGTTCTTATGCAAGTGTTAGCACTGATGTGGATGCCTGTTGTTACGGGTGTGAGAGCAAGGCTCAGTAGGACTAATGCTTGGAATTCTGATGCCTATTGAGAGCGGAAGATGCATTGAATGCAAGTGGGATTGAATTCACTGTGTATCTTATTTACTGGCCTTGGCTGGTAACATGTTCCATGTGGGAATTTGTTTTTTGGTTTCTCCAGGAGATGGGTCACATGCAGGCACTGGTTGCTAGGCAGATGGCACATCTTGAGTATAGCCTCGTTGCTGAGTAGGTTGGGGTCGGGAATCCATGCTTGGAATGAGAAGTATCCCTAGAACCTCGAGAGGGATTGTATAGGTGTGACTGCCATAGTGTTTGCTGTATTGTGATGCTAGATCTCTTTTGGGAAACAAGTTATTGTATCAGGATATGCGCGACCCATAGGGTGAGACTATTGGTCATGGTAGTCCTGGACAGTGAAGAACGCTTTGGTATGGTGGCACCACAATGTCAGTATCCTTAGTCAAAGTACAATTGACCATTTATCTCATCATAAACAAAGAGTTTTCGTATGTATTAATTGTGGTCAAAGAGTTCTTTTAATGGGTCAAAGAATTGACTACGGTCAAAGATACTTGACTCTGGTCAAGTAAGCTTGACTTCGGTCAAGGAGACTTGGTTTATTACCAAGAGGGTTAACTACGGTTAACCAGAGAACCACAGAGCTGACTACGGTCAGACAGTGTTGACTTCGGTCAATGAGACTTGGCAAGCGGGTGAACTATGGTTAACCAAGATGTGCCAACTTTGGTTGGAGAGTTGTGGCAACTTCGGTTGGAGAGACTTGACTATAATTAAGGTGCCTCGACCCTTGGTCAAATCCCCTTAATTATGATCAAGAGCGTTGACATAGGTCAACGAGAGAATAAATATATATTTTTATATTTGTTATGTGTGCACGTGTGTTCAGTGGGGACGCCCACTGTGACTAGAATTAGTCCACAGTGTGCTATTTGCATGCAAAGTGCTAACAATTAATGAGTGCCATGGTGGTGCGCTTTAATTAATTGTTGCAGGTACTAGGAAGAGTTATTTTCCTAAGCACTACGGGAGCCTAACAAGCATCTAGGAGGCGGTTCGCATGACCAAGTGTTTTGAAGACTAGAGTTGCCCTTAGTGGCATGTAATAGGACTTAGTCTAGATTTTAGACAAGTGGCATGTTGCCAATTTGAATGAGCTTGAAGCTCTTGTAATATGGATTCATGTTGAATTTTGTAACAGACAGCTCTACGCTGATATCTTGTAATAGATTTCTCTCTTGATGAATAAAACCTTCGGGGGGGTCCAACCTGACGATTGTCCTGGGCCCTATTGTGCTTGTAGAGAGAGGGAGGGAGGGAGAGCAAGAGAGAGTGTTTGTATTGCAAAGAGCAGGATGAATAAAACCTTCGAGGTTGCATTGGTATCAGAGCAAGGCATGAATTGCCTTCTATGGCAATCACGATCACAGAGGACAATTCGTATCTGTGTGACGATGGAAAATAAAAATGTGTGTAGCAGGAGAGAGCGCTGAACGAAGACGCCGACGCGTGCGTTGGTGACTTTTTTTTTTCCAAACATTCCGTGTGGTGTCTGAGGTGTGAAGAACCTCTCGCTTAGATCTTGCAATGCATTGTCAGACCATGGTCTAACACACCAGCGAACCAGCCATCGTCGTGCAGCGAAGCAGAAGAACTAGCATCGATGATAAATCCCTTTATGCTAACTCTTGCATGCGATCAAGGTTGAGTGCAATTTGGGGAAGCGATCTCCAGTGTTGAGGCTTGTGGATGAACGACAGACGGAAAGTGTTTGGCGATGCCTTAATGGGGATACATGGCACATGCCCATTTGTTTTGACGGAGATACCGATGAGTAGACCTGAGAGGTGCCTGACGGACAAATTGAGGCGCCAAACGATGGGTGCTGTCGGACTAAGGACGCTGTGATCACGCGAATGTAGACCCGGAAGGCGCGATGTGCGATGCCGTGAGAAAATCCGTTGCCCATCTTCAGCCCAAGGATTAACCTTAGGGTGACGTGGCATACAACCACGTAGGTCCAATTGACTTGGCAGATGTGCATGCTTGTGTGACATGTGGCAGATGACCTGGCAAGGGTGATGTGGCATAAGCATGTGCAGAAATGACATGGCAGCCAGCTCAGCAGATGACCTGGCAAGACAGGTGGCAGGCTGATGTGGCAGACCAGTGGTTAAGTTAACTTTGGTTAGTTGACCCTGGTCAAAGGTCCAATTAGTTGGTCTAACCAAACCAGACTGGTTAGACAAACCAGGTCTGACCAACTAACCCTGGTTCTAGCTAACCAGAACATAGCTGGCTAACTAGACTACAGTGGGTTGAGTTCAGTTGGGAGCCAACCAGAACTATTCTGGTTAGTGTAACCAGCCGGTTACCCATCCAGTTACTGTCAAAAAAAAAAAAGACAGTTGCAGAGACAGTTTTGGCCATCAATTTTCACCTATCTGTTAGACTTTTACTGTCGGAAAAGCAGCAGAAAAGCAGAGAAATCAGAGATTTGCAGAAAAGAGAAAATGCATGCCTTTGTGCACTGGAAAGATGAATCAAATGCATTCTGAGTGCTTTTTGTAGCCGCCAGAAAAGGGGCAATACAGTTGTTGATGCTTTGGCAACTTTGTGGGTTTATGCTTTGAGTTGACAGCCCATTACTGGCACAAGTTGCGAATGCAAGACACCTCTTGTTGAGGTACTTTCTCTTTGAAAAGCAAAGGCTGAGTGCATCAGTTGTATACACTGTGTGTGTGAGAGTTGCAGATCTCAGATAAGTTGCAGAGATGGCTTCACAACAACATGCCCAATCATCCCATGAGGGAATGGCAGAGTCTAACTAGGTGCAACATGCTGAAGCTTTACAGATAAACAAAGAGAATGCCTACAGAGAGTTGATTACTCAGTTGGGAGAGGCAACAAGTGAGAGAAGCCTCCCTCTGGAGCAAACCAGGAAGAAGTGGTGGTGAGCGAAAAGAGGAAAAGTGTAGTTCCTCTTCCCAAGAAGAAGAAGGCGAAGCATCATCACAGTTCATCTAGTTCGGCTTCATCTTCTAGCTCTACCTCTTCATCCTCGACATCACCTCCTTCTTTGGGATCTTCAAAGTCAAAGAAGAAAAAGAAGAAGAAGAAGAAGAAGAAGTCCAGTAGGAAGGCAGAGACTAAAGAATTCAAGGACGGTGGGAAGTCAGTAAGATTTGCCACTTACAATGGCTAGTATGGCCAAGCTGAAAAGGCTATGCAGTTCATAAGGCAGTTTGATGCTGCCTTTAGCCTGGAAAAGTTCATTGAGTCCTCAAAACTTCGTATGGTTGGTTTACACCTGACTGGTACAACTAGTACATGGTGGATAGCTAAAACAGCCAACTATGTAGCTCCCCGGAAATGGAAGGACTTCAAGAAAGCTTTCTATAAATAGTTTATTCCCAAACAGTTATGGGATCATGTGGATTCATGTCCTTCTGGGTTGGGAGAGCATTCATATGGAAGCACAAGATACAGTTGAGTCTTACAACCAGAAATTTTGGGATGCATACTTGCAGGTTTCTCCTTCAAAGATTTTTTTGGTAAGACTCAACTCGAAGTACAGGGCAAGACTCACTCCAAAGATACAGGCCCAAGTGAACACCAAAGATATCAAAGAAATATCAGATCTAATGCATTCAGCCAATGTGGCTAGTCTCATGTACATGCAGGATCCTACTGGTGTGCCTTCACTACAGGCAGGGTTACCAAGGGATAAAAAGCCAGCAACCCCCAAGTTTGAAACAAGAGAGTTTCCCAAGGCTCAGAAGAGGGGATTTTAGCCTCAGAAGCCGAGGGGAAACCAGGTGCAAAAGCCCTATAAGGGAAGAGCACAATTTACCCTTGAACAGATTGAAACTTTCAGGAAAGAGGGTAAATGCTTTAGGTGCGGCAAAGAGGGGCATGTGGCTGCCCGATGCCCAGAAAAGCCTTCAACTTCGAAGGGAAAAGAGGCAGAGAAGCCACGGGGACTGCAAAAGCCAATGGCAGGAGGAATTCCTGACATACTAGATCATGTTTTAAACCCATAAGAATGAGAATCACTGCTATCATGGGGCAAAGTCAGAGACCAGCAAGCGCTGATTTTATTTGATCCAGGGGCTACTGATAACTTAATATCAGAGGACCTAGCCTTGAGGCTGGGAACAAAGATGGAGGAGCTGGATAGGGCTTTGGATGTCGATCATATGTTCTATGGGAACCCTGTGCCAGTCATAGGGAAGCTCCGTCTTCATGTACAGAGTTATGTGGATCAGGAAGACTTCTTCATTTCTCCACTGAAACATCATGATGTAGTCTTGGGTATGCCTTGGCTTCATCACAAGGCAGTGAAGTTGACTCTTCCTGACAGAGTGCTGGAGTTTGTACATAGGGGCAAAGTATATCATGTGGTTGCTAGGAATAGAGGGGAAACTATTCCCATCGTATCAAATAGTTTTGTTGGAGTCTGTAGTTTCAGCTTACATGATTTTTGTAAAAGAGAGGGATATGGAAATGCATGCTGAAATAAGTGAGGCAGATCAGAATAAATTTCAGTTTCTTGAAATTTTAAAGATTGCTTTTTTGACGCCTTGCCAAGGGAGCTACTCCCTGGGAGACTTGAGGATCATGGCATAGAACTCATTCCTGGCAGCGAGCCACCCAATAGGCCCCCATACAAAGTTAGTGCAACTTAGCGAGAAGAGATTATGACTCAGGTGCAGGACTTGTTGTCCAAGGGCCTGATTCAGCCCAGTTCTTCTCCTTTTTGCTCCCCTGTACTGCTAGTACAGAAGAAAGATGGCTCATTCCGTATGTGCGTCGATTACCACGCAGTGAACAAAATGACCGTCAAGAATAGATTCCGTATTGCGCGCATTGATGATGTGCTGGATCAGTTAAATGGAGCGTCAGTTTTCAGCTGGATAGACTTAAAGAGTGGCTATTACCAAGTGAGGATACAGCCTCAAGATGCACAAGACAGCGTTCTGCACTACTTTTGGGTTGTATGAATATCAGGTGATGCCTTTTGGATTGACAAATGGCCCAGCTACTTTCAATAGGATGTTGGATCGTATCTTCCGACCTTATAGACAATTCACTGGTACCTTCTTCGATGACATAATTGTCTTTTCTAAGTCCGAAGAAAAGCACAAGGAACATCTTGCTATAGTGTTTCAAGAGCTGAGAAATCATCAGCTCTATGCAAACAGCAAGAAAAGTGAATTCTTTCTGGAAGAAATCCATTACTTGGGGCATATAATATCCAAAGATGGGATACGGATGGATCCAGGAAAGATCCGTGCCATTCAGGAATGGCTAGAGCTGAAAACTGTGCATGAAGTGCGAAGTTTCCTAGACCTATGTTCTTACTACAGAAGATTTATCAAGCATTTTGCGGATATAGCCGCTCCACTCCATGATCTTACTAAGAAAAATGCAGCTTTCAGATGGGGAATTCCTCAAAAGACAGCCTTCACCACACTCAAAGAAAGAGTGACTACAAATCAGCCATTTGATGTGGATTGTGATGCTTGTGGGGAATGTGTTGGGGCTGCATTGCATCAGAATGGTCAGGTAGTGGCCTATGAGAGCAGGAGACTCCGGGATGCAGAGAGATATCTGGGAATATATGAGAAAGAGTTATTGGCTGTAATCCATGCCATCCATACATGGAAGCATTATCTTTTGGGTGCAGATTTTACAGTTAAAACAGATCACCAAAGTTTGAGATACTTTTTGACTCAGACAAAGCCTTTTGAGAAGCATATAAAATGGGCAAACATGCTGTCAATGTACCATTTTCAGATTGTCCATACTCCAGGAGTTTGGAACAAAGTGGCAGATGCCTTGTCTATAAGACCCTAGGTCAACAATGTAACTATTGCTTATCATCAGGACCTGGAAGATATGAGGGAGCAATATGCTAATGATGCAGATTTTGGTGAGATTCTACAGCAAATGCAAGAGGGGCAGTCCACCAGTCACTATTCCCTGAAAGATGGGTATTTAATGAAAGATGACTGCCTATGCATCACCCAAGAGATGAGGAAAAAGATTTTGGAGGAATGCCATGCATCTCCCTATGCTGGACATAGAGGAATTACAGAAACAACTCAAGCACTAGAGAGGTATTTCTTTTGGCCAGGGATGCGGAAAGATATACATCGGTTTGTTACTGAATGCCTTATGTGTCAGAAAGTGAAGTATGATAGACGAAAAGCACCTGGCCTACTTATGCCTCTTCCCGTGCCTGAAGCACTACTGTGGGAAAGTATTGCAATGGACTTTATTTTTGATTTGCCAAGATCAAAGTTAGGGAATGATGGGATTTGGACTATCATTGATAGATTCAGCAAGCAAGCTCATTTCATTCCGGTTCACAAAACCATAAAGGCAGATCATATGGCTAAGCTTTTCATGGCATAGATCTTTAAGCATCATGGTATGCCTAAGTCTATTGTCAGTGATCGAGATCCCAGAATGACTAGTTTATTCTGGAGAGCTTTATTCAATAATATGGGAACGAATTTGAATTTTTCTTCTTCTTTGATCCCCAAATAGATGGTCAAAGTGAAGTAGTAAATTCTATAGCATTGGATATGCTGAAATGCTATGTGGGTGAGCAAGGTTTAGACTGGGAAAAGTACCTACCATTGGTAGAGTTTGCTTACAATAATACATGGGACAGCTCTTTAGGGAAAGCCCCTTTTTGTTGGTGAACTGAAAGGAAAGCAAAGAGTGGACACAAACTCAGAATACTTGCATTACTTGCTTATAGAATGAAGAAGAGTGAGGTCCTTAAGTAGGCACCTCATACATACTCACTGACATCATTGATGACTTCAGAGCTCCACAATCATCTCCTCAATCTGCTCCTAGATTCTCTCAATCATCCTATGTGGCTTTCCACCACCTAACTGTGCTTGTGGGCACCTAACTGTGCCTCTAGCACTCACACATAGAAACATAAGGTGTGCCTGAGGCATACACCTTGAGATATCCCAACAAACCCCCCCTCAAGGGAATGCCTCAGGCTATGTCAAGGATACATCTAGTCTCATAGTTTCTCATGCCATCTCATGGTGGTCAAGGATTAATCTATGGCTAGGTTCTCATGCTAGCAAGGGTTCCCTTGGGTGTAAGGTAAACAAAAGGGGTACAAAAAGACCTTCCAATTATCTCCCCTGCATGTACATGCACACAATGTCTGTAGGAGGTACCATGGAGCAAAACATACACATGGCCTACATCATAAGGTGACCAGAGGTGTTTACAAAACACAATAGTTTATTTTCATTCATTTTGGAGGACTATCCAAGCTGAGTACCTTGACATAAAAAGAGAGATCTGGAGCATACATAGAGATGATTTAAAATGCATAATCTTCATGGGATGCCTCATCTTGTGGAGGCAAAATATCCATGTCAAGGCAAGGTCTTACCACATGGGCAGTGTCTAGTGCCTTATAAGATGGTACTATGATAGAACAAGTGGATCTGAAAATCATATCCTTCAAGAGAACAATTATCTTGTCATCTCCATAGTTGTGTAGAGAAGCATATCTTAGGTATTTGACCTTCATCTTTTTCTTGTACTTGGAGTTAAATAAAAGTGCCAGGAGAGGGTAGATCTCGGGCTTTGTAGTTCCTTCCTTTTTGGCAACCATTGTTTTGGCAATCTTCAACAAGGAAGTTAGGTTGGCATTTTCATCCTTTGTAGCATAACAAGACATTGCTTTATGTTTTGGCTTTTCACATATTTTGCATAAGCAAGCCATGAGAGGGTCTAACCTAGGTATTGGGCAGTGTCTTCTCTCTTACAAGGCTTAGAATAACAACTGAAATGCTTCAAAATATAAGCATTTAATGTAGCAAAGTCTTGTGACCAAATTTCAAACAATGATGCTTCTTCTTACATGCTTCATAGAAGTGGGTGAAATAAATACTTTCCAATCAAAACCAGGTCTAGTAATTCAAAACAAAACTGAAGCCACACTTGTACTGAAGTTATTGAAAGCTTCAAAAAACCAGAAATGCTAGAGTAGCATTTTATGTAGCATCATCTTCAAAAACTTGTCCAAAACTGTCAAAACTGAAAAGCTGAACTTGGAGGGCTTGTAGCTCACTCTTCAAAGCAAGGAAAAGAGGGCTTTCTGAAGCAAAAGAAAGCTCATATACCAGAGAGGCTCCAGCATAGAGGTTGGACGAAATGGTGCGCACTTTTGTTCGGGAGAGTTGCTACAGGCTGAAACTGAGTTTTGACGATTCTCCCTCGTTACTGAACCAAATGACCTGAAAAATGGCTCAAAATCTTCGTCTTGAGGTCGCCCATCTACTCCTAAGAGGGCTTAGGCAATGGCGGAGCAGGCAGGGAGTATTGAGCAGTAGCAGAAATGGCGAAAAATGTGCTGTTTGGGGAATGGCAGCCACCACAGACGTTTTTTCTTCAATTGCTTGTAGGTGGAAGTTCGCCCATACTAGAGGAGTTTCCAGCTCAAAGGGTTTGGGCAATGGTCGTTTGTAGGCGGAGAACCAAGCTCTCTAAGATTTTGGGAAGGAGGAGGAAGATGGGGAAGAAGAAGATGAAGAAGAAGAAGATGATGTGGCAGAAATGGGCTCAAGGGGGATCAAAGGGCTCTGATACCATGTTGGTGAACTGAAAGGAAAGCGAAGAGTGGACACAAACTCAGAATACTTGCATTACTTGCTTGTAGAATGAAGAAGAGTGAGGTCCTTAAGTAGGCACCTCATACATACTCACTGACATCACTGATGACTTCAGAGCTCCACAATCATCTCCTCAATCTGCTCCTAGATTCTCTCAATCATCCTATGTGGCTTTCCACCACCTAACTGTGCTTGTGGGCACCTAACTGTGCCTTTAGCACTCACACATAGAAACATAAGGTGTGCCTGAGGCATACACCTTGAGATATCCCAACACTTTTGAGGTCATTTATGGGAAGGTGATTCTGCCACCTATCCTGAGGATCAAGGATGACATATTTGCAGCTGATCAGTTTGTGAGAGACCTCCAGACAGCTTACAGCCAAGTCCGGACAGCAATTGAAAGGTCTCAAGAGAAGCATAAAAGAGCTGCAAATAAGCATAGGAGACAGTTAAATCTCAAGGAAGGGGATTGGGTACTTTTAAAGTTTGAGAAAGCTAGGCTCTGCAAGTTTAAAGGCAAATAGAAAGTGTATGCAAAGTTATCTTCTAGGTACTATGGCCCTTTCAGGGTTACAGAAAGAATAAATGAGGTTGCATACAGGTTGGCATTGAAGGATGAGGGAGTGAGTGAGAGCAAGAGAGATTGAAAGTGCAGGAAGCTTAGAAGCTGAAGACGTAGTTGCAATAGAATAAAGTGTAAAGAGTACTACACAAAGTGAGAAGGATAAGGTTTTGCCCTAGTGACAAAACCTTAGTAGTCACTAACCATAGTTAGTGAACTAACTGCAGTTAGGGGGAAAAACCTCTTAGTGAGGGAAAAGTGCCCCTAACTAGCTTATTATATTACATTGGTCACTGCTGAATTATATCTATAATTCTAACACCCCCCTGCAGTGCCAATGTCATGTACAAGGCTGATCAATCACCAAACGGATATAAGTTCAGGGCACTGCGAAATGTCTCAAACTTCTCACGTGGTAGCGCTTTGGTGAAAATATCTGCAACGTTGTCATGTGTGGACATAAAGATCATACTGATCTCTCCTGCATGCAACTTCTCTCTGACGTAGTGATAGTGAACCTCAATGTGCTTCGTGCGAGCATGAAACACTGGATTCTTTGCCACTGCAATGGCACTTTGACTATCAGTGAGAATTGGAGAAGGACCCTCCAAAGACAGATGAAGATCAGCAAATAAACGTCTCAGCCAGACACATTCAACTGTTGCTGTGAAAGCTGCCCTGTACTCAGCTTCACATGATGAGGTAGCCACTGTAGATTGTTTCTTGCTCAGCCATGAAATGCAAGACTTACCCAAAAAGAAACAATTGCCACTAGTGGACTGCCTAGTGTCATAATCACCAGCCCAATCTGAATCACTGTAGGCATGCATCTGCAAGTCACCCCCCCTGGGAAATAGTAAGCCAAAAGACTTGGTGCCCTGCAAATAACGGAAGATGCGCTTAACTGCCTGCCAATGCATAGTTTTTGGGCTGTGCATGTACCTGCTCACCTGAGATACTGCAAACTGAATATCAGGTCTAGTGTTGCAGAGATATATGAGGCATCCAACAGCTTGACTGTAAAGTGTGGCATCAACTGATTCTCCTGCAGCATGCATTGTGAGTTTCAGCCCCGGTTCCATAGGAGTAGATATGGGCTTACACTCTTGCATGTTAAATCTGTCCAAGAGTTTCTGAACATACTTGGACTGAGACATAACAGTGCCACGTCTCTCATGAGAGAATTGGATCCCCAAATAAAAGTGAAGCAGCCCCAAATCTGACATGTCAAAGTTGGTCTGCAAATCAGCTTTGAAATCTGCAATTTTTTCTTCATTGGACCCTGTGAGCAGTAAGTCATCGACATAAAGAAGGATGACTTACTGTCCGGAGGTGGTTTGACATACACCTCTTCCAGCAAGTCCCCATTTAAGAAGGCTGTTTTTATGTCCAACTGATGAACATTCCACTCAAAATGGGCAGCCATTGCAATTACTGATCGGATGGTGGTCATCCGGGATGTAGGAGCAAATGTCTCCTCATAATCTATGCCCTTTTTCTGAGCATAGCCCTTAGCAACCAGCCTGGCTTTATATCTGTCAATGGAGCCATCTTCCGTTTGACTTTAAATACCCATCGTGTGCCAATAGCATGTTTACCCTGTGGCAAGTCCACAACATCCCAAGTCTGATTTTTTGCAATGGACTGCAACTCATCGTGCATGGCATTCATCCAATGCACATTACCTTTTGCTTCTTCAAATGTGGCAGGCTCCTCCTCATCAAGGAGAGTACTTGCATATGCTGATTCCACTGAATTAGCACCTTCCATGTGCCTTGCTGCACTGCGAGTCCTGCCAGGTAACGGAGCATCAAGTTTACTCTCCCTGAGAGTCTGTAACAGCCAGTTTGGGACTGTTTTTGCTGCATGTATGTCTGCAATTTCTTGCTGCACCACTTGTTCCACTGCCTGTGGAGGAGGCAAGACATCCTGTGGTGGAACTGAAGCATTTGAAGGTTGCTGTAAATTCTGATTTGGATCAGAAAAATCAGCAAGGGAACCCAAAGCAATGGGTAGCAACCCTTGAAAGACATCTTCTGAAGATGAAGGCATTTGAAAATCAGCCTGAGTGTGAGCTGAATTTTCAGAAAATATCACATCTCTACTTACAATGATTTTGCGTGTAGCAGGATTGTAGAGACGATACCCCTTGCTTTCTGCACTGTATCCAACAAATATGCATTTGATGGCTTTATCTGACAATTTGTGCCTAAATTCAACTGGCACATGTGCATAGGCAAGGCATCCAAAGACTCGGAAGTGATCCACTGAAGGCTTCCTGTCATTCCAGAGCTCAAAAGGAGTTTTTGTTTTTAAAGCCTTAGTGGGAGCCCTGTTCAAAATGTAATTGGCACACATCAAACCCTCTAACCAGAATTTATGAGGCATGTGTTTGCTTTTCAGCATACATCTGTCCATCTCCATGAGGGTTCTATTTTTCCTCTCAGCTTTGCCATTTTGCTGAGGGGTCAGCCTGACTGTGAGCTGATGCACAATACCCTTTTGCTTGAGGAAAGCATCAAATTCTGCAGATAGGTATTCCCCACCTCTATCCGTGCGTAATGTCTGTATCTTGAGTCTGGTTTCATTTTCAACCATGGCTGAAAAGTGTTTAAACTCTGTGAACACTTCAGATTTCTTTTTCAGCCCATAAACCCAAGTAAAATTGGAGTAGTCATCAATAAATGTGACAAAGTAGAGATGACCACCCAATGACGGAGTCCTCATGGGACCACAGACGTCACTGTGTATAAGCTGCAATTTGCGAACAGCTTTAACTGAACCATCCTTCTTGAAGGGAAATCTATGCATTTTACCTAAAATGCACCCTTCACAGGCATGTGGAGGAGGTATCTCAAGAGGTGGTAAGGCATCAACCATTGAAAATTTCTGAAGTGTCATTAAGCTATTGTAATGCATGTGGCCATATCTGGCATGCCATAATTCTGTATTTTGCATGGCAGCTGTAGGGGTAGAAATTGCCAAAGCATGGGCTGCTCTTTTCTGAAAAATATCAAGCTGAAAAAGCCCACGCAGCAGAGTACCAGATAACATTAAGGCATAGTTAGCTTCCCTGTCTCGGACAGCACATTTGTCATCCTCAAAGATGACCTGAAATCCCCCTCTGTTAAGAGTGGACACTGAAAGGAGATTTTTGGTTATGCCAGGCACATATAAGACATCAGAAAGTCTGAAAATTGAGCCATCAATTGCAGTGAGCTCAACTTCTCCTGTGCCACGTACTGAATATGAGGAGTTGTTGGCACAAGTGACTTTCTTACCAACAGGAGGTGGATGCAAGGAAGTAAAAAGACACTTCCTAGAAGTGATGTGCTTGGATGCACCGCTGTCAAAATACCACGTGTTCAGTGTTTCATTAACACTGAAAGCAGATGCATCTGTAGAAGAGTCAAAGCTGCAAGTCAAAAATGCATATGTATCATCACTGCAAGAGGCTGTACTATCCCGAGCATCTGGAACAGCCAACCTAGAATCAGAAATGCAAGATAAAAAGGCATAATCTTGACCAACAAAGTTGGCTGCAGCATCCCCACTGTCAGATGCACAAGGGGCTGAATCTGAAACAGCCATTCCTGAGCTGTTTTTCTTTTCTTTTGCAATCCTTTTCCTGCATTCTGCTATGTGATGACCTGGCTTTTTGCAGTAGTGACAAAAACCCTTCTTTTTGGGCTTACTTGCATCACTTTTAGCCTTTTGTGAAGGCTGTCCTGACCCACTGGAAGGCTGATTTGCTGTTGTCTTTGCCTGTCCCTTTGTTTTTGATTTAAATTTTGAGAGCATGGCTTGTTCACCTGCACGTGAAGCCAAATTTTTCCTGGTTTGCTCTTCCTGAAGCAGAAGTCCTATCAACTCATGAAAAGAGAGAGGATTTGCACCCCCCCTCAATGATAAATTCAGCGAAGTGTGAAAGCTGAGATAAGACTCAGGAAGAGAATTCAGAGTGGTTGTAATCATCTCTGAATCAGGAATAATTTCATCTATGTTTAACAACTGCTCTTTGAGATCCTGTAGCTTTGCGAGGTGGACTGACATGGAGTCACCCTCCTCCATATGTGTATTGCTCAACTCTCTTTTTAAGAAAGATACCCTGGCATCATTCCGTGCTGCATACATGCTTTCCAAAATATCCCACGCTGCCCTGGAGGTCTTACACGACCGGATATGTGGAATGATTGATCTTTTCACTGAAAGAGAGATGCATGACAAGGCTAAGGCATCTCGTGAATCCCATCTCTTCTGCTCTGGAGTATTGACTGTAGCTGCACCAACAACTTGTCCTGCAGCTGCACCCTGTGCACGACCTCTTCCACCTCCTTGCTGAGGAGGGGTAGCAGGTGCAATATCTGCTGGTCGGATTTCATCCCCATTGACATAATCCCATAAATTGCGAGAAATCAGAATATTACGTACCATGAAACTCCAGAGGGAGTAGTTGGTACCATCCAACTTGTCTTCCTGTGAAAGACCACCGAACTGGAACTCATTCTGATTTTGATGGGCCATATCTGAGAAAGAGATTGAAGCAGATACAAAGCTGAATTCCCTTACTGGGAATAAAATGCACAACTCCCAAAAACACAGCCAAGCACGGGCTGTATATGCAACTTAGATTTCTGTACTTGAGCTGTCAGAAATCTGTCCAAGCATCAAACACTCTCCAAAATCTGCCAAAAGTGTTCCAAACACTCCAAGAAAGGCAGTATGTATTGAATACTCCAAAAAATGCTCTCCCAACACAAAAGCCCCAATTTGTGGCTAGAAATTGCAGCCAGAAAGGGGCAAAATTACTAAAAGCCCCAAATCTGCAATTTTTAAACAAAAGCCCCAAATTTCAGACTAGATCTGCAATTTTGCTCCAGATGTAGTTCCAAACTTGCACAATGATTGCAATGTCTGCAATATGCAAAATGCCCCAAATGTACTCCAAAACAACTGCACCAAACTGTAGTTTTCTGCAGGATGAGCCTGTCAAAGAACACCCGAGGCTGACAGCAACCGGTGTAGATCTGCACGTACAGACTGTACGAACTGTACGGTAAGTGTGGAACAGACTGTACAGTACGGGAAGCAAGAGCTGTACGGGACTGTACGGTTAACCGTACAGTCTGGCGACGATGTACGGCTCTGAAGTGCGGAGCTGTACGGTAACCTTGTACGGCTTCCTGCGTAGGTACGTCGAGCAGATACGGGAGCTGTACGAAAAGCATGTACGGATATTGTACGGCGCGCAGGTATGGGAGCAGAGCGCTGTACGGTGGCAGATGGCGACACGTACGGAGCTTGTACGGCGATGTACGGTGGCAGATGGCGACACGTACGGAGCTTGTACGGCGATGTACGGTGGCAGATGGCGACACGTACGGAGCTTGTACGGCGACGATGTACGGGGAGCAGGTATGTACGGCGCACCTGTACGGCAGAATACCGTACGATTGTACGGGCTGAAGCTAGACGGGGAGGTTGGAGCAGAATAGAGCAGGGAGCACGGAGCTCTTTAACCTTGCTCTGATACCAAATGAAGGATGAGGGAGTGAGTGAGAGCAAGAGAGATTGAAAGTGCAGGAAGCTTAGAAGCTGAAGACGTAGTTGCAATAGAATAAAGTGTAAAGAGTACTACACAAAGTGAGAAGGATAAGGTTTTGTCCTAGTGACAAAACCTTAGTAGTCACTAACCATAGTTAGTGAACTAACTGCAGTTAGGGGGAAAAACCTCTTAGTGAGGGAAAAGTGCCCCTAACTAGCTTATTATATTACATTGGTCACTGCTGAATTATATCTATAATTCTAACAGGCATTGCGAGAGCATTGGAGGATTCACAATGCATTCCATGTGAGTCTTCTAAAGAAATTCCAGGGGCCAGAGCCTATAGAGCCAATATCAGAGGATCCACCAGAAGTGGATGAGTTGGAGGAGGTCCTTCAGCCAAAACAGATTGTACTGTACGCAAAGCCCTTCAGTTGAGGTCAATTGAATAGAAGCTGAGGCGAGCCACCACAATGTAAATATCCTAAGTCAAAGTACAATTGATCATTTTTCATATGTGCTAATTATGGTCAAAGAGTTCTTTTAATGGTCAAAGAATTAACTACGGTCAAAGATACTTGACTCTAGTCAAGTAAGCCTGACTTTGGTCGGGAGACTTGGTTTATTACCAAGAGAGTTAACTACGGTTAACCAGAGAACCACAGAGCTGACTACGGTCAGAGAGTGTTGACTTCGGCCAACGAGACTTGGCACGCGCCAAGAGGGTTAACTATGGTTAACCAAGATGTGCTAACTTCGGTTGGAGAGTTGTGCCAACTTCGGTTGGAGAGACTCGACTATAATTAAGGTGCCTCGACCCTTGGTCAAAGCCCCTTAATTATGATCAAGAGCGTTGACTTCGGTCAACCAAAGAATAAATATATATTTTTATATTTGTTATGTGTGCACGTGTGTTCAATGGGGACGCCCACCGTGACTAGAATTAGTGCACAGTGTGTTATTTGCATGCAAAGCGCTAACAATTAATGGGTGCCGTGGTGGCGCGCTTTAATTAATTGTTGCAGGTACTAGGAAGAGTTATTTTCCTAAGCGCTACGGGAGCCTAACAAGCATCTAGGAGGCGGTTCGCATGACCAAGTGCTTCGAAGACTCTAGAGTTGCCCTTAGTGGCATGTAATAGGACTTAGTCTAGATTTTAGACAAGTGGCATGTTGCCAATTTGAATGAGCTTGAAGCTCTTGTAATATGGATTCACGTTGAATTTTGTAACAGGCAGCTCTACGCTGAACTCTTGTAACAGATTTCTCTCACCTTCTTCTCCTCTTCTCTCGCTTCCTTCCATTTCATTCCTTTCTCCTCCTCTCCTTGCTTCCTCCTTCCTCCCCTGTCCTCTCCTTCTCTCTCCTCGGCCTCTCCGCATCGTCCCTTTTTCATTTGCCTCCGTGTAGCGGGAGCATTCATGTTTGTTACGGTGAAATAAAATCTTGGTGGTGACCTTTGGTCTAGCCAGAGGGGCTCTATGGCAGCACCCTTGACTTCCACAACCGTTAAGGTTCTTCTTTTCCCAGCTGACAAGCAACAAGTATAGCAGGCAGTCTAGTCCCCGTCTAGGACAAGGCGCTTGTGGACAGAATTATGGGCCTCACGCCTACACGGAGACAGGTGCGAGAGTGGATCCAGGTGAGCTTGACATTAGAGGGCGACCACATCCAGGAGGTCACCATCTATGGACGAGGCGTTTTCCTCACCAGTTGAGCTCCCCTGACACTGCCTCGACACTTGTGGAGCAGAGTCCCATTCTCCTTGGCCCACATCTTGTCTACCTCTTTCCTTGGTATCATGGGTTTACAGTGGAGGACATGGATACGACACACCATGTTCCACGGTTTTTCGGTTACACTTTGCTTCCTAGGGCTTCCCAAGGAGTATCGAGCCTCCATCCTCTCTTCCATTGGCCGGGCATTTGGCACAGTGCTAGAGTCCCCGACAGGGAGATTAGACTGCTTCTATGTTGGGGATTGGGAATTATACAGAGGCGGTTCTATCGGGATTTCGACAGGTACCACGATGTCTGATCACTCTCTAGTGGTACTTCACTTGGATTAGTCTTGTCGAGGTCTCCCCCAGAAGGGGGTCCGCATTCGAAAGGACCTCTTGCAGGACGAGGACATTCAGTAGGTTATGGTAGAGATCTGGGAGCACTCACAGATGACACCGAGTGAGGGTTGGCTGCGTGGGTGGTTGATGCGATTCAGAGTAGTGTGGAGCTGCAGGTTTACACCCTTAGGTGGAGGAGGATCCTTCAGGAGCGAGAGCGGGCTTTGAGGAGAGACCTCGCCTCCATCGAGAGGTTCAGGGAACATGACAAAGTTTCTCAGTGACTTAGTGACAGATTGGAGAGCGCTCGTCTCGAGCTTCAGGACACAGAGCTGCGGTGGACTGAGTTCTCCTACCATTCGTCCAGGCCGGATGGGTATAGTAGGAGGACAGGATGACGAAGCAGTTCTTTCAGACCATTGGGCCTCGATCGACCAGCACACAACTACAGCGTATTCGGGGCATCATGCACACTGACCCGCAGGAGATTCTTGACATGACCACTGAATTTTATAGCCAGCTCTTTCAGACAAAGAGGATGACCCCAGTTGGTCTTGTGGCTCGAGAGCTAGTTTGGGATCATGTTCCGACAGTAGTTTCGTGGGACTTATGCAACAGACTTGAGGAGCCTTTCACAGATGAGGAGCTCTAGGAAGCCCTCACGGCTCTCTCGACCCAAAAGTGCCCGGGGGAGGATGGCTTGACTCCAGCCTTCTTCCGAAACTTCTGGGAGATTATCTCTAGCCCTTTTCGTTTAGCTTGCGAGGAGATTTTTGACACAGGCCTTCTCCCTCAGTCCTTGTGCAAGGGGTGGATCTGTTTGATCCTGAAAGGGGGAGAAAGGTAAGATATTCAACAGTGGAGATTGATTACTCTGCTTGATACTGCATACAAGATCCTCGTCAAGGTCTTGAGTTTGCGGTTATGGCCTCATCTTACCGACATCATCCATGACATACAGACTGGGTTTGTCCAGGAGCGCAGCATCTTGGACAACATCTTCACGTTCTGGGAGGCAGTGGATTGGTCCAGGGAGGAGTCATAGCCACTGGCCATCCTTCTCGTGGACTTTGAGAAGGCCTACAACATGGTGGAGTGGTCTTTCTTGCAGGGCACTATGAGGAGATTGGGTTTCTTAGATAGATGGGTTAGAGGAGTTCCAACGCTATACGCAGGGAGCTCTAGTCAGATGATTATCAGAGGACACACAGGCGAGGCCTTTCCTCTCTCTCGCTCGGCTCGCCAGGGCTGCCTACTAGTTCCCTTCCTCTTCTTGTTTGTAGTAGAGGCTCTGGGCTACTATTTGAGATCACACGTAGCGAGTCTCACAGGGTTGAGGCTCCCAATCAGGCAGGAGGATGAGCTCCTCGACTCGGAGTTTACAGATGACACGGCCTTGTATGTTGAGGGCACCACAGCGAGTTTAGAGAGAGTCAGAGGCGCCTTGGCTATCTATTGTGAGGCCTCGGGGGCACATATCAATTGGACGAAATCCATAGGCTTCTTCACGGGCTTTGAGGAGACACAGGAGATCCGTGAGTGGGTGGAGTGACATTGGTTTTAGATGGATACCGCGGGGCCAGACAACGAGATACCTTGGATGCCTGGTAGGTATTGACATTACAGCAAAGCAGCAGATTGCCCCGGTCCTTGAGAGTGTTCGGCGTAAGCGTCTCTATTGGAGGTCGATCAAACTCTCCCTGGCAAGTCGTGCCTTAGTGGCAAACCAGGTCCTTGCCATCGCTCGGTATATTGCCTCCTGTTGGTGCTTTCACAGAGGATGCATTGGGCAGCTCCGACGGTTGGTACGGAACTTTCTCTGGCAGGTTCAGACGGCAGGAGGAACACTAGGGCTTGAGTAGCTTGGCAAACAATGATCATGCCGCAGGCACTAGGAGGCTTGGGTGTCATTGATCTGGAGATGTAGAGCAGGGTCCTTCTGGGCAATCTGGTGGTTCGTGGCCTCACCCCAGGTGCCGAGCCTTGGAAGCTCCTCTTACAAAGAGGGCTTCTGAGGAACACCCCACACACTGGGGGATAGTGGTAGCCTTCACATAGATGGATCTTGTCAGAGGGCCCCCTTACGGGGAAGGGCTCTCCCTTGGTGAGGAGTCTTCATTGGGTTTGGCAGAGACTAGTCACCCAGATGCAAAGAGGAGTTCGAGCGTTAGCCCCTTATGCCAAGTCTCATTGACCGAAGTCAACACTCTCTAACCGTAGTCAGCTCTGTAGTTCTCTGGTTAACCGTAGTTAACCCTCTTGGTAATAAACCAAGTCTCCTTGATCGAGGTCAGGTTTACTTGACCAGAGTCAAGTATCTTTGACTGTAGTCAATTCTTTGACCATAATTAACACATATAAAACTCTTTAATTATGATCAAATAAATGGTCAACTATACTTTGACTTAGGATATTTACATTGTCGGCTTCTATTCAGTTGACCTCAATTGAAAAGCTTCCTTGTAAACATCCAAAAGTTGTGGATGATCGGATAACATGTCTTCGTCCATCCACTTGGCATCTAATGCCATATAATTCTTGAATTTTACAAGATACCTGTAAAACTCCTTGTCCTGAGGGCCTTTGCGTACAGTATGGTACACAATTTGCTCTGGTTGAAGGACCTCCTCCAGCTCATCCACTTCTGGTGGATCCTCTGATACTGGCTCTGTAGGCTCTAGCCTCTGGAATTTCTTTAGAAGACTCACATGGAATGCATTGTGAATCCTCCAATGCTCTGGCAATGATAACCTGTATGCAACCTCATTTATTCTTTCTGTAACTCTGAAAGGGCCATAGTATCTGGGAGATAACTTTGCATTGTGGAGCCTAGCTTTTTCAAACTTCAAAAGTACCCAATCCCCTTCCTTGAGATCTAACTGTCTCCTGTGCTTATCTGCAGCTCTTTTATGTTTCTCTCGAGACCTTTCAATTGCTGTCCGGACTTGGCTGTAAGCTGTCTGGAGGTCTCTCACAAACTGATCAGCTGCAAATATTTCATCCTTGGTCCTTAGGATAGGTGGCAAAATCACCTTCCCATAAATGACCTCAAAGGGGGCTTTCCGTGTAGAGCTGTGTACTGAGCAAACTCTACCAATGGTAGGTAGTTTGAACCTTGGTCACCCACGTAGCATTTCAGCATATCCAATGCTGTAGAATTTGCTACTTCACTTTGACCATCTGTCTGGGGATGGAAAGAAGAAGAACCCATGTTATCAAATAAAGCTCTCCAGAATAGACTGGTCATTCTGGGATCTCGATCACTAACAATGGACTCAGGCATACCGTGATGCTTAAAGATCTGTGCCATGAAAAGCTTAGCCATATGATCTGCCTTTATGGTTTTGCGAACCAGAATGAAATGAGCTTGCTTGCTGAATCTATCAATGATAGTCTAAATCCCATCATTCCCTGACTTTGATCTTGGCAAATAAAAAATAAAGTCCATTGTAATACTTTCCCATGGTGCCTGAGGCACGGGAAGAGGCATAAGTAGGCCAGGTGCCTTCTGTCTATCATACTTCACTTTCTGACACGTAAGGCATTCAGTAACAAACTGATGTATATCTTTCCGCATCCTTGGCCAAAAGAAATACCTCTTTAATAGTGCTAGAGTTGTTGCTGTAATTCCTCTGTGTCCAGCATAGGGAGGTGCAGGGCATTTCTCCAAAATCTTTTTCCTCATCTCTTGGGTGATGCATAGGCAATCATCTTTCATTAGATACCCATCTTTCAGGGAATAGTGACTGGTAGATTGCCCCTCTTGCATTTGCTGTAAAATCTCAACAAAATCTGCATCACTAGCATATTGCTTCCTCATGCCTTCTAGGTCCTGATGATAAGCAATAGTCACATTATTGACTTGGGGCCTTCGGGACAAGGCATTTGCCACTCTGTTCTGAATTCGTGGGGTATGGACAATCTGAAAATGGTAAATTGACAGTATGCTTGCCCATTTCATATGCTTCTAGGAAAGCTTGGTCTAAGTCAAAAAGTATCTCAGACTTGGGTGATCTATTTTAACAGTAAAATCTGCACCCAAAAGATAGGGCTTCCATGTATGGATGGCATGAATTACAGCCAATAACTCTTTCTCATAGATTCCCATATATCTTTCTGCATCCCGGAGTCTCCTGCTCTCATAAGCCACTACATGACCATTGTGATGCAATGCAGCCCCAACACATTCCCCACAAGCATTGCAATCCACATCAAATGGTTGATACAAATCTGGAACGATTAAGATTGGCTCTGTAGTCAATTTCTTCTTTAGTGTGGTGAAGGCTGTCTTTTGAGGAATTCCCCATCTGAAAGCTGCATTTTTCTTAGTAAGATTGTGGAGTGGAGCGGCTATATCCACAAAATCCTGATAAACCTTCTACAGTAAGAACACATGCCTAGGAAACTTCGAACTTCATGCACAGTTTTCAGCTCTGGCCATTCTTGAATGGCACGGATCTTTGCTGGATCCATATGTATCCCATTCTTGGATATTATATGCCCCAGATAATGGATTTCTTCCAAGAAGAATTCACTTTTCTTGCTGTTTGCATAGAGCTGATGATTTCTCAGCTCTTGAAACACTATAGCAAGATGTTTCTTGTGCTCTTCTTCGGACTTAGAAAAGACAATTATGTCATTGAAGAAGGTACCATTGAACTGTCTATAGGGTCGGAAGATACGATCCATCATCCTATTGAAGGTAGCTGGGGCATTGGTCAATCCAAAAGGCATCACCAGATATTCATACAACCCAAGAGTAGTGCGGAACGGTGTCTTGTGCACACCCTGAGGCTATATCCTCACTTGGTGATAGCCACTCTTTAAGTCTATCCTGCTGAAAACTGAAGCTCCATTTAATTGATCCAGCACATCATCAATGTGCGGAATAAGGAATCTATTCTTGATGGTCATTTTGTTCAGTGCGCGGTAATCGACGCACATACGGAATGAGCCATCTTTCTTCTATACTAGCAGTACAGGGGAACAAAAAGGAGAAGAACTGGGCTGAATCAACCCCTTGGACAACAAGTCTTGCACCTGAGTCATAATCTCTTCTCGTTGAGTTGCACTAACTCTGTATGGGGGCCTATTGGGTGGCTCGCTTCCAGGAATGAGTTCTATGCCATGATCCTTAGGGCTCTCAGGGGGTAACTCCCCTGGCAAAGGGTCAGAAAAGCAATCTTTAAAATTTTCAATAAACTCAAATTTATTCTGATCTGCCTCACTTGTTTCAGCATACATTTCCACATCTCTCTCTTTTACAAAAATCATATAAGCTAAATCTTCAGACTTTATTTCTTTTCCAACACAACTATTTGATACAATGGGAATAGTTTCCTCTCTATTCCTAGCAATCACACGATATTCTTTGCCCCTATGTACAAACTCCGGCACTTTTTCAGGAAGAGTCAACTTCATTGCCTTGCGATGAAACCAAGGCATACCTAAGACTACATTATGATGTTTCAGTGGAGAAATGAAGAAGTCTTCTTGATCCACATAACTCTGTATATGAAGACGGAGCTTCCCTATCAAGGGAGTGATTGCCATAGGGTTTCCACAGAACATCTGATCGGCATCCAAAGCCCTGCCCAACTCCTCCGTCTTTATTCCCAGCCTCAGGGCTAGGTCCTTTGATATGAAATTATCAGTAGCCCCTGGATCAAATAAAATTAGCGCTTGCTGGTCCCCGACTTTGCCCCATGATAGCAGCAATTCTGATTCTTTTGGGTTTGAAACATGACTCAATATGTCAGGAATTCCTCCTGCCATTGGCTTTTGCAGTCCCCATGGCTTCTCTGCCTCTTTTCCCTTCGAAGTTGAAGGCTTTTCTGGGCACTGGGCAGCCACATGCCCCTCTTTCCCACACTTAAAGCATTTCCCATCTCTGCGAAACTTAGCTATTTGTTCAGGAGTGAATGGGAATTGCCTTTGTAAGTCTTTGAAAACTGAGTACCCCTCGGCTTCTGAGGCTGAAACCCTTTCTTTTCAACCTTGGGGTACTCTTTCTTTTCTGATTTTGAAACCACTGTATTCTAGTTAACCAACTATGGTCTGGTTAACTACAGCCAAGGTTGGTTGGTCAAACCTGGTTTGTCTAACCAATTTGGTTTGGTTAGACCAACTAATTGAACTTCTAACCAGGGTGAACTAACCAAAGTTAACTGAACCACTGGTTTGCCACATCAGCAGCTGACCTGTCTGCCATGTCAGCTTCCTGTCAGCCCTGCCACATCAGCACCACATGTGTGTGCGCCATGACATCTGCTTACCTGCTACGTCATCAGTTGCTTGGCTAGGTGCCATGTCAGCGCAGTACACGTGTCTGCCACGTCACGAAAGCCACGTCACCTAAGGTGTGAGACCTTAGGTGAAGACGAGCGACAGATTCTCTTACGACGTCGTGCATCGCACCTTCGCCAAGCATCCGCGTGAAGGTGTGGCCAGCATAATCAATCTTTGCACTTCATTTGCTACGAATTCTTCCGTTAGGCCCCTCTTGGATCTACCCCGAAGCATGGAGAGCCCAGACCCTTGGAGTCGCCATCACGTCCGTCACGAATCCCATCGAATCCGTCGCACTATCGCCATGTGCACCTGTGTGAAGGTGTCCATTATCTCTATTAGTGCTACGCAAATACCTCTGCAAATGCTTCGCCAATATCGTTACTTCCTTCACACAGAAACCCGAGGCCCAAATCAATGGAGCCTCTCTGCTCGTCCTCGTTCTCGTCAACCTACAAGTATATTGTTAGTCAAACTATGAGCAAAGCCCTTGCTCATTTTTACATCGTCACACATGAATTATTTTCTCTGATCGTGATTGCCATAGAAGGCAATTCATGCCTTGCTCTGATACCAATGAAATATTGCCCGCAGAAAAACAACCAACAACACTCTCTATATTGTAACCTTAGTCGTAAAATACAGCAGAGACACTCTCATTTCTTTCCCTCTCTCCCTCTCTCAATAGAGACACCAGGGCCCAGGACAACAGTCGGGCTGGACCCCCCCCAAGGATTTTATTACTTGAGAGAAGATGAAGTACATAGTTCAGCGTAGAGCTGTTCATACATGAAAATCCAAAATGTGAATGAATGAATGAATCATTACATGAGCTCTCAGGCTCCCCTTCTTGGCAACAAGCCACTTGTCAATTTCTACACTACTTTCCTAATAACATGCCACTAAGGGCAATTCTGGAGTCTTCGAAGTACTCGGTCACGCGAACCGCCTCCCAGACTCTGATTAGGCTCCCGTAGCACCTAGGAAAATAACTTTTCCTAGTACCTGCAACAATTAATTAAAGCGCACCACCATGGCACCCATTAATTGTTAGCGCTTCGCATGCAAACAATACATTGTGGACTAGTTCTAGTCACGGTGGGTGTCCCCACTGAACACATGTGCACACATAACAAATATAAAATTATATATTTATTCTCTGGTTGACCGAAGTCAACGCTCTTGATCATTTTTTAGAAGCTTTGACCAAGCGTCGATGCGCCTTAATTATAGCCAAGTCTCTCCAACCGAAGTTGGCATAACTCTCCAACCGAAGTTGGCACATCTTGGTTAAGCGTGGTTAACTTTCTTGGCGCATGCCAAGTCTCGTTGACCGAAGTCAACACTTTCTGATTGTAGTCAGCTCTGTAGTTCTCTGGTTAACCGTAGTTAACCCTCTTGGTAATAAACCAAGTCTCCTCGATCGAGGTCAGGTTTACTTGACCATAGTCAAGTATCTTTGACCGTAGTCAATTCTTTGACCATTAAAAGAACTCTTTGACCATAATTAACACATATAAAACTCTTTAATTATGATCAAATAAATGGTCAACTGCACTTTTAGTTAGGATATTTACATTGTGGTGACATAGGACGCTTGGGGAAGGAGTGGCACATTGATTCTCCCAATATCTCAGAGTAGGACGCCTCTAGATGGCGCCTCTGGCTATGGGAGGGTAGACCCTTGAGAGAGGTCTAGTGGGACCTGGGGGAGTGGTTCTGGCCCCCTAAGGGCGGCCTAGCTGAGACGATAAGTGAGGTGCCTTTCTTTTTCTACACCACACGGAATGGCAGGAGACTTCGGATGGGCTCGTCGAGATGGACTCCCTCGAGGGAGAGACACTGGGTGATCCAAAGAGTGCCTCGGGATGTTCGCTCCAAGTTTTGGATGCGGTTGTGGTCCAGCTTGCAGCCGAGGAAGATTTCATACTTCTTTTGGTTGGCAGCCCACGGAGGCTTGCCCATCGGCCCGTGGTTGGAGCAAATGCGAGTGGAGGGGCAGTGCCATTGTTGCTCAGATGGTGTCTTGGAGACTATCCCACTCTGCCTATGGAGCTGTTGTAGCGCAGCGAGGATTTGGATGAGAGCCCTCAGGATCATGACACGCATGCAAAGTCTTCTCAGAGACTATACTTGGGGGATGGTGGCTTGGTTGACAGAGGGAGGACACGCGTTTCAGATTGATGAGATCTCCCCCAGTCTATCAGATATAGGGTGAGAGCAGTCAGAGGATTGCACTCCACTAGGCAGGTCCCCCTGACGCCCTAGCTCCTCCTTCTCCCAGGGAAGACAATGTTTGGGAGGTGGCAGCCAGCATCACAGCTTGGAACATTTGGGTGGCTCGTTGCAGTCTTTTGATGGGACAGCACCCGGTTCCAGCCTCGGCTACCTTGGTTGCCATCTGGCAGGATATCATTTACACTCTACGGTCCACCTGGGAGCGTGGGACTCCAGGCTCCAAGGCGATTATTGAGAGGTGTGCTCGTTTCTGCAAGGCTTGGCTTGCAGGTGTTTTCTACATCTTCACTCCACGAGGGATTCGCTGGATGTACAGTCCCCCGACTTGGCTGTTAGCCCCAGTTCTCGAGATCCCCTAGGCAGTGAGCTGGGCTTTTGTCGAACAGGCCGGTTTTTCTTTCAGCCTTTTCCGATTTTTTCATACTCAACACCTTTGGGGCTGTTGTCTTGTATGAAATCTTTCAAGCATTAATAGAAGGTTCTTTTCTTTGAAAAAAAAAGAAAAAAAGAAAAACAAAGAGTCGATGGCTGTGGCTCTTGCTCTTTTTGCGTGGGAGCATTCCTTGCTCGGGGCTGATTTCACTGTGTAGACAGATCATCAGACCTTGAGATATATTCCTCACTCCGACTGCGTTATCTGAGAAGCATATGTGTTGAGTCTTGAGTTGGATGCAATGAAGGACTAATATGCAAAGGATGTGGATTTTGCAAGGTTCTATGATCAGTTGTTTGATGGACAACAACATTTGCATTATACTCTCAGAGATGAATTCCTTCAGATGCATGGTCGTCTCTGGTGTTACAAGCAGTTCAAGCCTAGCATGCAGGGCATCGATGTACTGATGCTTTTGTAAAGGCAGTGCACACGTCTTTGGCCAGCTTTGTGACAAGAGATGGATGCTTTTGTAGGGATTAGCTTTGTATGCTAACAGATCAGTGATGTATCTTACTGCTTGATGTTAGAAATGACCCAACAGAGGGTACGCACAGCGGAAGACTGATAGAACTGCTCAGGAGCTCACACAGTGTGGTGTGGCGTGTGGAATCACAAACTTCTTAACTTAATGTGCATAGATGTGCAAGCTAGTAAATAGACAATGCTCAAAGAAATATAGAAGAAACTCTTTATATTTCTGTCCGTCCACAAAGTAGGACAGGATACAGTACCAAAAGGTTCTCCTACTAGATGTCAAGCACTGTGCTCCACCTCGAGCATATGTAGACTCTCTGTCCAGAGTGTTCTTCTCCACCTTACTGCCTGTGAATCAGCCTGCACCTTGCTGAGCTAGGTCTGCAACTCTCCAATCTCTATGTCCTCCTGGATGTAGGTTCATAGGCTGCTGGTCTGCTGCTCCTCCTGCTCCCTGAAGTGCTGCTCTAGAAGATGATCGCAACACCTTGCTGCCCTAGAAGACAGCCAAGGTCTAGCCTAGGGTGAGAGACTATTGGTCATGGCAGTCCTTGACAGTGGAGAAAGCTTTGGTATGCTTTCTTTCTCTGCTTTGATCTGATGGATGACTAGTTGGGCACTAGTGATAGTTTCGGGCTGTGTGCAAGCTTCTTGGGCTAGGGATGGAGACCTATTGCTAGGAGAGCAGTGAACAAGAAAGGATATGCAAGGATGGAGACCTATTCCAAAGTGTGGTGCCTCCACATTAGCAGCCCAGTCACGCGGAGACTATCAGGCTGCCATACCATTCCTCAGATCTCATAATAAATTGGGCAGGCACAAAATGCTCCTCTGTCTCTACTTCACCTAACGTGCATAATCGGCAAATCTGCTGCTCTCTAGGCGTACCTATGCTCGATTGATGGGAGGAGACGTGTATCTATTCGATGGCAATCCTTAGGGCGTGTGAGACTCGTATGTCCTTTAGGTACTGGGGTCTGATAAGCACTCCATCTTCCGATACTCTCAACAAGTGGTCGCGGTAGAGTTGTATCTTGTTAGGGAACTCCTAGTCCCCTCCCCAAGTGTGTGACATATGAAGTTGGAGTAGGTCCAACCGTATAATACAATCGATCTCATCTCATGGGACCAAGGGATTACAGGGATCCAAGCTGTATGGAAAGGGGGGGAAGATGGTCCATCTGAATACCGTGGCTGTCCAACCATCTGGATAGATGGTATGGACCCCAATCTCGGCTAGTCGTAGAGATGAGTCCAATGCCAACCTCGGTAGCCTCTCTCTAGGTAAGGCCCAGACCTTGTGAGGATAAGTGAGCGTTTGGAAGATGGCATCAACCTAGAGTGGTGTCGTGGGCTTTGCCTCTTGGATCTAGTGGGGGACTGAAGGCTTACCCCGAATCATCTTGGATCCCATAATCACTTGCAGCCTCTCGAAATGCCGCCACTCATTCTTGCTGATTGGCCCTCCATTGGCTCTTCTATGTAAGTGAAGTTGTGGCTGAAGTGATGCGCGTGAGGTGTTGAAAATCATGACCTTGACTATCAAGTATCAAGTATCTCTCTCTACGAAACACCGCTCGGGTCTTTAGGTGTCTATAGGCCTACTGCTGAAGAGGATAGAAGGACTATGTCATTTGCATACAACAGTATCTGTATCATCAAATCAACCAGCAGCGATCCATCACATCGTAGGCGAAGGTTGTGATCTCATCAATGTAGAACCCAAATATTGTCGGTGAGAGGGGGCACCCCTGCTTCATTCCTATCGTGCTCTCGACCCAATCTGAGAGGCCTCTAGGGGTACTCTGACAGACTCATATATGCTCATCACCCCTGAAATCATGAATCGTGGGATCTCCATCTCTTGAAGTTGCCGAATCATGCGAGATTGTGGGACTTTGTCGAAGGCCTTCTGAAAGTCTACAAAGCCAGCGTAAACATTTTGGGATCTCGATCTCACCTCCTCGATGACTGCCCACAGGGTGAAGATCTGATCAAGAGTGGAATGCTGTCTCTGGAACCCACCCTGTCCCAATGCCCACTGCTGTGTATATGTGTGTGTGTGGGGGGGGGGGGGCGAGAGAGAGAGAGAAAGAAAGAGAGAGAGCTCAGCTGAATTTTCTGAAATGCAGGAGCAACAGCCACAGAAACAGTGGCCAAGGCAAGAGTTCTGGGAGTTCAAGAGTAACAGAGGTTTGTTTGGGAGTCCTATGATGGATGCAATAAGCCAGGGAACTACTGTAAATAAAGAGATGATGGACTGGTTGAAGAAACGGGAAATAGATTTCAAGGGTCCATGGGATAATCAATAGAAGTGTGACACTTTGTTTTGAGATGATTATTTGAGAGCCAAATTTTGGAGGACGGTACCTGCATTGGAGCTAGTAATCATCTGAAAACAGTGGTGCTGACAGTCATCATCCTTGTATAGGAGATGCTTGTTTCTGGTTGTATTCTTTGTGAAGATCCAGCCTCCCCTTAGGTCTGATTTACTTTGGAAACTACCTTTGGAGACTTTGTGAAGTTATTCTTTGCTCGACTCAAAGCTTGTGATTTCGAGTGCCTTAAGAAATTCCTAGAAGACTCTCGTACTGGATGGATGGATGGATGGATCTGCCAAAAGGGGTTTGTGGTGGTGAATTGTATGTACAATATGTCTGAAGAGGCACAAAGGACGTAGACCGAGTTCAGCAATCTAAACAGTAAGCTGATTCGTTTTGTCAAAATTGTTTAAACATGATGTTCTTTTGATGGTTATATTGATCGAGTTCATTTGTTGCAGGTTGAAGACGGTGCAGACGATAAAGCTAAATGATGGGGTTTGTATTTAGGCCGAAAGGCTGTCACCATCACAACTTTCCCATGATGAAGTCTTTAAATCAAAGAGTTTCTTTTTCGTCTGTAAGCCTTGCACCATCGCAACTTTGCACTAACTATTTATATGGTGGGGTAGGGTTTTTCTTGTCCATGTACATTATTTACCCATTGGGTGGCTTTTCTTATTGATAAAATTTAAATTTTCCTGTTTCCAATTGTGTCTCTTTCTTCTAATTGCAATGTTGTAGGCGTTATCAGTCATATTCAACATTTCTTGTAAATAATGTGACATCACTGAGGACTCTGCATCCCACAGTTTATCTAACAACAATAAGGATGCAGGTTGCTCAGTGATGCTAGACTTGCTACACCAGGATACACACTATCATCAAGTATTGTAATATGTATAGCATCACCAAGTAAATCTCATCCTCATTGGTGTATGCTAACTGCTAAACTATTGGATGCAGATTCGTTAGTCATGCTACATAAATTTTGCTTAGCATGTTGAATATGACTGATGAATGACTTCTCTGACAATAGATGTAATACCATGTTGGATGAACATCTTAAGTGCAACTTACATGCAGTGAACAAATTAGCATGGCCTTTTAATTGTATCTTTCTTAAGGTGATGATCTGCTTGCAGTTTATTGGGTTGGTTTGGAAGTTGAAACCTCCCATTTTCTCGGCTGGTACTTTCAGCAAGCAGCTTTTAACGACGGAGTTACAGTTGCTTGAATTCGTCTGCAGACTGCAATTACCTTGCCATTTGGCTCTTTACCTGTAAGCTACTGTACTGCATAAGGAAAAAAAAAATCTGAAGAGAGGCAGCTGTATGTTTTTGACTGCAGTACTATGGCCAAAATATTAAATTCAGAAATACCGAAAACTGCGGGGTTTTGATAAGCAGATCTTAGATAGTGACATGCTTTCAAGGCAATTGTATGTGGGATCACTTCTTAAATTTTGGAGAACAAGGACAGTAGCAGCGATACCTGCGGTTTTGAAATTCATTTCTGTATATATGTTTCAAAATATATGATTGACAAGTGGAAAGGGTTACACCATGTACGGACGGACATACAATCTTTGTACGTGGACAAAGTTGTTGGACATGATTGTTTTGGTGCCTGTTATAATGCATTCCAAGGAGTGCACGTGTGGACACTCACATGCCCTCTTTCCTTGCAGCTGAGCATGTGCACGTGCATGATGGGATGGGATTTGATGATAACAATCACTTACATAGTACTGCCACGATTATGTTTGCTCGTCCATCATTTATGGCTATGACATAATATTAGTGCCATACTGTAGCCCTGATTAACATATATGATTCAGGTTATTTTTTGAGCCATAGTCTCATATATGATACATTCATACTTTGCCATAATAATGAATCATCATTACCCTTTTTTAGTACTTTTTTGGACATAGCATTGACGGAGGGCATGGCTATATTGGTTCATTTCATAACTTACATAATCAGATGTTTTTTTATCATTAAGTTGTCTACAATGTTTTAATATGGCCTTGTAATCTTGATGGGATGGTTAATGCCAAAGACACAGGGTGATTATAAATGTAATTGAGCTATCAATATATTTTGTAGGTTTTTGTTTAAATATAAATGTTAAATGTTGTGGCCTTGGAAGAGATACAACCAAAGGAGAGAGTGGTTATGTAGAAGAGACCTACCCTTTTTTTGACACTACATTTATGGACCATTCTTAGATGTCTTATTTTCATTTACTTTCTTATCGTATTGGCTCCATGTGAGTTCTTTGTGCAAGTTCTTGCGATAGGACTTCACCCCCTCAGCAAGTTATCTTCTATAAATCTTGTTTACATGGTTATTTGCAGTTTGGAGCACGTTCTTATCATGGATAATCACCTCGTATGCTATCTTTAGTGTAGCTTGTCACCTTTAGTGTGACCATGTCTCCTTCCGTGTGATTACAGTGCTGTCTTGGGTATAGTCTTAGAAACCTTTAGCGTGGCCATGAACCCTTCAACATCTCCAACTATCACCTTTAGAGTGATCTATCAGGATTTGTAATCTTGAGAATGACTCTTTCATTTTCATTATGGTTATTCTTACTATGTTAGAGTATGGTCTTGCTTACAGAAGCTATAGTATAGTGATGGATCTTCAGTTCCACATCCACTGATAACATCTTGATCACTCAATCATATTAGATAGAGCATGTTGAGGTCTTTAAGATAGACTTCAGTTTGGATAAATTCTTAGTTCTATAGGTCAAGTTGTGGGTTTAGCAAGCTGAGGATTGTATTTGGTTTGGATCTACATGTTTAATTAATTATGTATACATGGGTAGAGCGTTCATGGGGTAGAAATTATGTAAAGATGTAATTAAAAGATTATACTAATTACTAGATAGTATTCAAACCTAGAATAACTAATTAAGTATTGAAGTTAGAAACTAAGTATTAGAACTTGTTTTTTGAAACTTTCAATGATTTTCTAAACTTGTTTTATTACTAAGCTTTTAGGGCTTTCGACTTTCCAATGAGGTGATATAAGAAAGCATTGTTGTAAATTTCCATCATCTTGCATTAGGAAAAAAGAGAGCTCATTTTGGGATCTTTCACGGTTTGGAAAAATAAGCTCTCAATCAATCAATAGAGGGTCAACGTAACGTTGGAAATTCACGAAAATAAGAGAAAATAGAAAAAAGAAATAATACTTTATGTAGGTACAAGCGTGCTACATTAATGTGAAGATTGGTTTTTTATTTCCATAAGATCTTTGGACAAGAAGATAGAATCTAAACTGACATTTTATATGACAAGGGCCTTCTCGCTTCCACCTTTATTTGAACTTTGAAATGTTGTGCCGCCTTTCCTTTGAAAGGTCTACCATTTTACACCACTGCCTCATTGTGCAGCAGCCTCTTCTTTTCTAAAACTGCTCCCTTGATCCTGTTTGGCGTAGAGTAAGATGTTTCTTGTCAACTGTTTGTCTGTCCACTTTCTCTTTCTTAAAACTTCAATTTGTTATCTTATTTACATTACTTTGCTATTGTTACAGATTCAGAAAATCTCCATGGTGAATAAAAACCATGGTCGTTCTTGTGGAAGACGCTCTGTGGATGATAATGCTATGAAGGCAGAATTATACCACACATCCTTACCCCGTCGACTTGTTGCTTCTATTTCGTCGGTAGAGAATTCAAGTACAGTCAAAATGGAAGGAACTTGGGAAAGGTTTAGTGTTTTGAAAGGAGCATGGGTGCTCATGCAACCTAGCAAAAGAAAAAGACCCCAAACAAAAAATATTTTCTTGGCGTCATGGAAGGGAAGAGTACGAGATTTTAAAATCACCAGAGAGAAGATATCCGTGAAAGAAGTTTTGATTCAGCATATGTACATGCATAAAGAACTTGTCTTGCGAGACTATCCAAAAGATCTTCCGCAACACAGGCCTAATTGTATATTTTTCTATTGTGGTTTTTTTCTTTACGAGGTGTATGGATTTTTAAGATGAAGCTTTCTCTCTTTGCTTATTGACATTCTTGTGTTGTTTTATTTCAGATTTATATCCTTCATCGTATGAGACATGGCAAAACATCGATTGTATTCTGGGATTTATAGATGTTCTGCATGGATCGATAGGAGAACAACAATACCAAGGTCGATGTGCAACAGAGCTAGCTCAATCGGGTATATTTTTTAATGATCACATTATCAGTTACTGGGCAATGCTAACACACATGGTGTGTTAATAAAACAAGACCTTCCGGCATGGAATTCAGTGGATTGGCCTCACCCACATTCTAGTGTTACAGAGGCATATAGGGCCAAGCTTTTCAAAGAAGTACAGAAAGCTCTGAGGCTCAATATTGCGACAAGGATAATAAAAATTTCTTTATACATGCCTCTCATAGTTTTTGTGAACTTGTTTAATACATTTCCAGTGAAGGTTTCAAAAACAATGTTCACAGTTAAAGTAACAAGTTCGACATGCATGCCACAATTTTTGGATAAAGGTTGGGATAAGAAGACATGTAGTTTAGTGTTTTGTGAGGTTGTCCAACCTTCTATGCAACTGAAGTACATGGTTGCATCACAAAATTTTATTTTCTCTTTTTATTACAAGCGCAGTCGAATGCTAGGCACAAAACTAGTCCCAATGGATCAAGATGAAGATTCTTTTGGTGCAGAAAATAAACTTCTTGATATTGATGTTGTTGAGAATGGTGATGTGCTAGTCAATATCTCATTAAGAGAATGTTGCTCCCTAGCTCAATTGCACAATGACATTTTGTTTGAGACAGAAGGTTCTATTTCAAACGACTTTTTATTTATCTACAACAATAAAAAGGTACACCATCTGATTTATCCTAGTCTCATTAAGCATTGCTATTAGTTTACTTTACCGCTCTGATTCATATTGCTTTTTTGCAGTTGCTCAAAAGAAGAGAGCTCAATAAAAATCAAAGACATTGAAAATTTAAAAATTGAGATAACACAGACTTCATAGACAAAGGTTTTGTATTCAATCAAGTAAGATTTTGTACAGAAGTGTTTAGTTAAACATGTAGAACATATTTCTGACATTCATTTTCTATTTATGTACAGCTTGATCCAGAGAGTGCTCTACATGGTCCAAGATCTCCCTATCATCATTTTTTGGAGAATCTTTTTTCTGCTGCTCCATCCTGTCCTGTACAATATGTTGGTGCTGCTCCATTGTCTCCTCCACTGCCCCAGGAGCATCTGTTTGCTGCTGCTCCATCTTCTCCTCAACATCAGCAGCAGGTCCTTGCTCCTGTGGCTTCTCCTCCTCAGCACTAGGTGCTTGATTCTGTGGCTTCTCCTCCTCAGCACTAGGTGCTTCATCTGTGGCATCAAGGTGTATGATACCTTCTTGTACTTTAGAGCTCTCACCCAACTCCACAGTAGCTGGTACAATAAGTTTGGGAGAGGCATAGCTCAAAAACCTCCAAATTGTATGAGCTCTAAAATTATATACATAGTTTGAGCTGAAGCTATCTTCTTTCATCTGCAATGGCATATGATAATTTAGAACACTTTGTATCATTATGAATTATCTTCAAGCTAAATGAAAATTATTTTTTCTTACAAGGTCTGGCTGTTCTTTCTCAAAATAGCTTGAAAGTAGATATTTGGCACTGATCAGCACTCTCCACCCGCAGCTACTTGAATCATCTTGTTGTGGTGTCTGTACAGTTGGAAAGATATGTTAGAAACTGTTAACATCTGAACAAAATAAAATTATTCAATAAGTTCAAAGACATAGCATGAAATAGACATCAGTAGAGGAAACAACTTTTTACCTCTAGATTTATTGGCTCTATTGAATCCAAAAGAGAGACATTGGGAGGACAGTGATCCAATGCATCTAAAAGCCTTCTAATACAATTGCAATATATATAATTTAGTTAGTATATCAAAATAATGAAGTTTTAAGTTCAAAAAGCACACACAGCACTTATAATTTCAGCTCTCTGTGTGTGTTTTTAAGAGAGTTGAATATAAAGCATTGCTTCTGCTGGATGTCAATAGAAACAAAACTCCAGTGGTCACTGCATAAGGAAAAAAGCATTAGGAAATCAAAGGCTACAAGAGTTCTCAATCTTAAAGAAGAATCTTAAAAGAAGTAGTCACCCAAATACCTGTTATGGTATGGAAGTAGCAAAACATCAATTACTTCAAAATTGCAGTGTCTGAACCAGCTGGAAATACTGACGGGAGTTTCCTTTGCATCTCTAAACTTAGAAGAAATGGCAGGATCAATGATATGGACTGTATGCTGTACAGAGGGGTGAAGCTAGCTTCTCATCATGCTGCATAGGACCAAAAAATAATTAGGGTAGGGTATAAAGGAGATACAAGGAGGATTGTTTTACAAAAAATATAAAATAATAGACACTTACTAGAGCATTGCAAGAATGATAGTATCTGAGCAATACTCATTCTTATGAGCCAATGCTGCCAAGCATGGTTTTGTCAAGTCAAAATCATTCACTGAAAATTCATCCTCAATATGGACAACTATATTAGGGCCCAGCTCCTGCAACCTTCTATGTATCTGTAGCTCCCTCTTTCTAGTCTCCACATCTATAACAGATTTTGTTTCTTTTATTTGCTGCTTCAGTGACTCCTCATAAGTAGTCTTCCCTCTGGTGTTCTTTGAGTGGGTTACTTCAACAACCTTAACCTTATCTACCTTCAACTTCCTTGTAGGTGGAATTAACAATATGTCTCTCATCTTTATGTCCTGCCATTCCACAGGATGAACAAGCCTGTCATACCTCCATCTCACTCTGGACAAAGTGTTGAAGTCTTTGGCCATCAAAGTCACCCTGTGAGCATGGGCTGCTACCAGCATTGCATCTTCAAAATATTTTTCCAAGTAATCCTCTGCCATTTCCTATAAGGAAAGAATGGCAATTTTGTTCCACCTGAACCCAAGGTGCCAACTATCACATATTTCTCTCACCAGTCTTTGAAAAGGTGCCTTGGGGATTGCAAAGCCTATAGCTTTCTGTTGCTTCCTGATCTCCCTTAGCACACCTGCACCATGATTCAATCTCTTGGCCTTTTGCTTGAGCAGGCTCATTGGCTTACCCTTCCTGCCATGTGCAGCTCTTCCTTTTGGAGGCACACTAAATTTCTTGGTACCTGCCCCAGCTGCTGTTGCTACAAGCCCTGGCCCTTTGCCAGCTTTCCTTGCAGTTGACTTGGTTCTTGCCATCACTCTGACAAACTGCATACAAAGCAATGGAAAGAGATTACAGACATGGAGAACATGTTTTAACAAAAAAAAGGCAATCACAGGGGTGGATGAAGCAACATAGAAAAATTTGCAATAAAACGCGATACGAGGAGTTTGAAATTCCAACAGGTCTAGATCGCGTTTTCCTGCAAATTCCTGAAATGACATGCTGGTGCATTCCTATAGTGATTTCTCTGTCTTTACAACTAAATACAGTATGAATGGAGTTTATGCAAGAAGAGTACAGCCATGGATAACTATGGAAGTCACAAAACCAGAATGACAGGGGTGGATGAAGCGACATTTCAATATTTGCAACAAAACGCGATTTCAGCTGTTTGAAATTCCTAAGGCCTTCTCGCGTTTTCTTGCAAATTCATGAGGCAGCATGTTGGAATATGCCTTCAGTCATTTGAAGGTGTTTGCATGTCCATGCAGGATGGATTGAGTCTATGGAAGGCAAGAAGTGTGCACAGACTAAAGGAAGAACCCATAAGTACAGTTTTACCCTCACATGCAAATATCACACTTGAAGATCTGCATTCCTACAGTGATTTCTCTATCTTGACAACTAAATAAAATATGGAATGAGTCTATGCATTTCCATGCAGGATGGATTGTTTCTATGGTAGGCAAGAAGATTGCAGAGACTGAGGGAAGAATCCATTATTACTAACCTGAAATCTATCTGTGGATGTGTTGTGCTGCTGATGAGTACCCTGTGATGGGGATGAACCTGTGCTGCTGGTCACGATGTTGATGTTGCAGAGTATGGAGGTAGGGAGGCAAGAGAGCAGAGATTGGAGGGCAAGAGGGCTGAAACAAGATACCACAAATAAGTGCAAAATACAAATAAGGCATCCTCTAAATCCCACACGTGTAGAATGTAGTCGTTTTTCACACGTGTGGATGGGACCCAGATCTCTTGGAGTATGAAATTTGGCACGTGTGAAAGCTACACTTTATGCCTTGGAACTTGTGCCATTCATGATTTCATAATCAATTCCACAACCACTCTTCCCTCCCTTGCCTCCCAATCTTTCATCCCTGCCAGGACCCTCGCATCTTCCATTTCCTTCTCTCTCTGATCCTTTCCTACCCAGCACACTCCATCCAGACTGCAACCTGCCTGAAGACTACTACCACTGCCAGATCTCCAGGTTACCTAGAGTGCAGAGTTCAAGCTAGTGAAAGAGCAGGAGATTCACCAGAGTGCAACTCCAACAGCATGGAAAAGGAAAAAAAAGGTCAGAATTCTAGATTGTTTTTAATGTTTTTTGACATATATTTCTTCCATCCATTGGATTTTTGATGTCCAAATGTCTTCACTCAGCTCCACCCTTCTTGTTACATATTCAATTGATACTGTCCAAGAATGTGGTAAATCACCCAGAAATTTGATTGGAGATGGATATGAATAGAACCTAGAAATTTGCAACAAAATGCGAGGAGAGTGGTTTATACATTTCTAAATAGCCCATATCGCATTTTGCTGCAAATTCCTATTGTTGACACATTTCTCATGAAAAGCTTCACTCAGCTTCAACCTTTCTCTTGCATATCAAATCATACTGTCCAGGAATCAATGAGATGAACCTAGTGTTTGATTTGACATGCATATGAACAGAACTGGAGAATTTGCAACAAAATGCGAGGAGAGTGCTTTATATTTTCCAAATGGTCCCCCATCGCGTTTTGCTGCAAATTCCTGTGTCTGATTTGGTTCTCACGTCTACCTCATTGTTTTGCTATCTTTAGCCCTGTGGAATTCTTCCTTGATGATGAAAAATGTTTTTGCTTTGGAACAGTTGACTCCTAGGCCCCTCCTTTCAAGAGGAAGCTGGACTTTTCTGCTGCTATTATTAGACCATAGCAATCACCAGGTGAGTCATGAGAGCTCATGAAGGAATTATCTGGTGATATCCTATGCATTCACTGATTGCATATGTCAGCATATAGAATTCAAAGTATATAAGTTTTTGAACAGGCAAAAAGAAAAGACTGGAGCAGAATGCTGATTCTTCCATCACAAAACAAAAGGAACCAGAAGAGGACAATTCTCCAGATTTGCTCCTATTTGAGTTTCTTCACAAATGCAAGGCTCAGAGTAACTTCCACATATACCACAATATTTTCAACATGGAGTTCACAATGAGCTCTGTACTAGAGCATCACAAAG
The DNA here is from genome assembly GCF_047967505.1 of Dipteris shenzhenensis. Taxonomy (NCBI): domain Eukaryota; kingdom Viridiplantae; phylum Streptophyta; class Polypodiopsida; order Gleicheniales; family Dipteridaceae; genus Dipteris; species Dipteris shenzhenensis. The sequence continues at coordinate 10,460,920 of NC_141627.1, read as the reverse complement.
ATTTTCTTTCAGACTATTGGGATACCTTTAAAGAACTGACAGAGGCAGGAAGAATTGTGGAAGGAGAAAAGGTTTTTGTGCATATAAATCATATTGTCTCCATTGACAGGCTGAGGTACCATGTGAACAGAAGATTTGACAGCCTGCCTGATTAATATAAATTCAACTATAACTTGCACACCAGAAAGTGCAGAGTGCTTGAGGAAACCATGGCATTCCTTATGTACATTGTCTTCAGTTAGGAGTCTTTGGATGAACAAGGGCAGGAGACTGAAGAAGAAGACACATCTGAAGCAGAGGAAAAAGAGGATGTTTCTTTGGTAACAGAATTGGCAGAGCAAGAAGAAGATATCAACCTTCAGGATGAGGGGCTGCAAGTGGCTGCTCTTGACCTTGTTCAACTGAGGACAAAAAATCTGAGGGGAGCAAAGCCAGTTGAAGATTTTGATGTTCAGAGCAGCAACTATGCAGTGCCCATGCTTCCAGGTGTCTTGATTGGTGGAAAATGTTTTCCTCCATGATATAGAGTGTATGTTCAATTTGAGGGAGGACTATGCCATTTCCCTTATTGCCCAGGCTTCAAGGCTTGACAAGGAGGTTGGCATAGAGAATGACCATTCACTACTGGCTTTGGAAACAATTTTTGATCCTGCAGAGGCCCTTACTTTTTGTTTCAAAGAGGCTAAAAAGTTCCAAGAGCCAGATGAAGCTGCCTTCTAGCTCACACAGGAAGCTATGAATCTCTCAGCACTATACACAGAAAAGCCTAAAAGAGACTGGACAAGAGGGGAGAGGAATAAATCTTTGAAAGATGAACTGCTTGTTGCTGATGAAAATGAGAAGGTACTTCAAATCAAATACTTTGTCTTCTGCTTAACTTTGTTTTGTAGGTTGTGTATTAGGCTCACTCCAATCTTTTGATATGTGGCAGCTACAAATTGAGGATGACACATTCCTCTAGAGATCAAGTGGAAGCAGGCCGGTTGGGTTTCGCAAAATGTCAGGCCTAGCTCATTATATTCATGATCTAGGCAGTGCTAAGATCTTGATTTACCATAGGCAGTTGAGCAACAATGGAGAAGTCATTGTTTACTTCCTAAAATGTTTGTCCAGGGCTTTAGGTGGACATGATCTTTCATGGCAAAAGGAAAAGATCATTTTGATAGAGAGGTTGTCTACCATAGATATATTTGGAGATTATGTGAATAAGCAAGCCTCTAGGGTTGCTTACTTTTTGTCTTACACTTCTTATGCATTAGCATGTGGTGTTAAGGAGCCCAAATGTCTGGAGGGCTATGGAAAACACAAGCTCATAAGGTTTTGAGAGCCACCCATGATTGCATCAGGCCACACAATCCAAGAAGAAGAACAGGTGGAGACAGCTGAAGAAAAGGATACCCCTCCCAGACAAGCAACAGAGGCAAGCATTGATAAACAGACAGTCGACATCAAGCCAATAAAGAAGAAAAAGACTCCAATCAAGATCAAAAAGAGAGTTCCGATTGGCAGGCCCTAGGAGAAATAGGATTTAGTCATCAAATATAGCACAAACATTATATTAAAGTTGAACTGATTTGTACAAAGTCTTTGATATCTGGTATGATCTTGTATAAATGAACAATAAGTTGAAGATGAATGATTTGTACATTTAGATAGAGTGGTTTTGTTAAATATTAAACAAACAATATATTGAAATTGTGAACAAATTGTATTACGTTTAGATCATATGTTTCACAAAAGAAATACTTTTGATGCATAACACCAAGAGTCACTTCCATTTATGGTTTCTAAATATCTTCGATTCCCTCCATTGTCTATGTCTCTCTGCTGCCATTGAATTGTCTAGAGTTTGTCTTCGTCTTTGCTTTTGGGCTAGAAGAAAAGCAAGCTTGATTTTGGAGCTAGCAACTTTTCTTTTAGCATGCAGCCTTTGTAGTATGCCTCGGTAAAACCATTGGAAGACTTCCTTCAGACTATTTGCCTTCTGACTCCCTCCATAGTGTTGTGTGTGTCTGCAAAATGCATTACGTGCCATGTAGTGAGAGTTCTCCATGCCTTGGGTAGACCAAATTGCTGGGCATCCATACTTTTTGACAAAATAGGGAAGGTGGTTGTAGATGATATGCTGTAAGACATAAGAATGCATAGTAAGTAATAAAAAAAAGAGGATCACACTTAAGTAAAAGAAAAAGACAGAACCTTACCATGTAGTGAGTTATATTGCAAGCTGTCCATGCGTCTTTCATTGACTTCCCAAATTGTTTAATTGCCTCCTCAAAGTTCTTGTATGTCCGTGTTACTTTGTCACAGAACATGAAGAGTTGATCAAGAGACCTCCACACCTCTGCCTTCCTATTTCGTGCTTCCCCATCCACCTCATGATCTTTCACAGCATTATGGACTTGCTTCCACAATCCATAATTAATCTTTGAAACTGTTCTACCTTGCCTTACTTGCTTACTATGTTTGGGTCGAGACAAGAATCTTCTTGCCTTAACACCACCAATAGAGGGCTTGATTGGTACCTCCTTGCCATTGGTAGACTTTTTAAAATCCTTTGTGATTTGAACATCTCCTCCATGCAGACCTATATCGGATAACACTTTTTCCAATGCTTGAAGAGCATCCTTTCTATTTTTTTTGGGACGGAGTTTCCAAGCAAATCCAATATATAAAAATACCAATTTCTCAATAATTCGACATAGACCATGCAATGTGCAGATGTGAACATTACATAGTGGAATGTCCAGAATGGCCTTGAAGTCAGGGTCAACTTTATCTCTATTAGGTGCTCTCTTCCACCATTTTGAATCCATTACTTGAGCTGATTCTTTGCACTAAAGACAAGGAGACTTTGAGTTGCCTCCTTTACTAATGTTATACATGCACTTAAGTGTTTTAAGATCCCCGGCCATGTGCCACTCTACTTGAAAATCACCTTTTCCTGCAACATGGAGATTCTCGCCTTGCACTTGTCTTTTGATTATTCTTGGTATTTCCATGTGGTGAAACACCCAATCTAGTGTTTCATGGTCTTCTATCTTCACCTGCTAGATTATAGAAAACAAAAGTCTTACTATAACAGATTTGAAAACAATGACCAAAATCAAGTATAAAACAAAAAATGATCATACCTGGAACGAGCCAACCACCATATGTGTTTCTCTGACTGCACACTAAAATACTTCGAACTCACTTCAGTCAATGATGTATCAATTGCTCCATTCATCAATGTAATAGTAACTCTTTCCATTTTCTTTTCCTTTACAACCTCACACTCATCCAGTTTGATAACAAATTTCAAAATGCCTTTGCACTCCTCAAATGTTATTCCATAAAACTCGACCATTCTTCTTTCAAGTTGTTGTAGATCTACAAATATATTGTTCCAAGGATCATACACAGTGGTTCCTTTACCACCATGAAATATTTCTTCAATATGGATATATTGCCCAATAAATTCATCTATACTTTCATTCAAATGACCTCTTATCCTCCACACGGTTGCTGCATTTGGTTGTAAAACTCGTTTAATCCTTTCATCTTGCAAAGTTGAGAATATCGCATGGAAAATCGAACTATATCCCTTCCTGCTAACTCCACTAACATCAAGAGCCTCTTGGATTATAGTGCCATCAACTTGATTATTGGATACAAAGTCCTCTACAACATTGCGTTTGACTGTTTTGTATTTTTTTTCCTCAATCAAACCTTTTGCTACACCGCAAGAAAGCAATCCTTTCATTTGTTTAACAGGAAGAAGGTTCGGGTCCATATTTTCTTTTGCAGGCTCCAATAATTTCCTGTAGTAACAACACAATATGCCTATATCATTTAGCACCTCCATTCTTGTTTTGCGATAATCGACGAAATAGATATAGTCATTTGAGAGCCTTTTTGAGTATACAAAATGATAAATTTCAATCTAACCTTGCTTCTTGAATTCGTCGCTTGCATCCACCAGTCCTAGCCTTCAAATTTGCAATGTTTTTAATCTTCCTGCTACGTAGTCTGTCTCCAAGCACAGTTCTCTTCTTTCTTGCTCTTCTCAACTCTTTTTTACTCTTTGAATGCTCCTCAATTTCATTCTGCAACTGCTGCTCCAATTTTGCACGAATGGCTATCTCTTGCATCTTGGCCCCCTTTTCTTGTAGGTACATCATCTTATACGTTTCCATAAATACAGACTACGCTGAAATATAACCAAGAAGTCCATTTTGTCCATCGCCGACAAACCTCAGTAATGTGGTGGGATTGACAAATGGAGGTGTAGAGTTTTTTACTTGACATTTTGGATATATGCTTCCATCGCACCATAAGTCAATATGTTGAAGCCCTTCTCTTCTCATATTTTCCCGTTGTTGAGCATTCAGCACCATATCCTTTCGTCTTTTTTGTGCTGGAGCATATTGTTCTTCTAAGTCGATGTGAAGATGGTGTAATCGCTTCTTCTGAGATAGTGACTCACTAGTATCGGCCATTTTTTGTGCTTCTGAGGTTGCGAAGTTTGTTTTTCAATCTCATAGTCGTTTTGTAACATGAATCGTGGAAGTGTGGCGGTATCCAAGTGAATATTTTGAAAACTTGCAATCACCAAGTTCAGTGATGGATTCTTTATGAAAGGCCTGCACACGTCAACAAAAGAGATGCGGAATCTTTGGTAAACAAAAAAAAATCTAAGGAGATATTTAATGCAAAATCGTGTTAGTCAGACAAAAGATTATCTTATTCCTTTTTGAATTGATAGTTCTGTAGTCCTTACTGACAGTTCTGAGCCACGTTTCTGTATTTTTCTATTTTTGAGGTCTTTTAGGAGAGAAATGAATCAAAAAATAGTGAATTTCTTATAGGGCCCCAAAATGAGTTCCCTTTTTCCCTAATGTTGCAACTCACACTTGTTTCCCATACATATTCACTTTGAGGAGGCCCCTATCTATCATGCAATTAATCTAGGAGAAGCTTGCAACTGTTTGGGACGTGGCTAACCTACAAAGAATGTTCTATAGCAAAGGGAATGTTTGAAATCAATTCATAGCACCTAGACTACCTCCTTGGAAAATTGGAGTTGAATTTCCTCCACCTATAGCTCAGTTCTAACATTGTGAAGTTGCTTTTATAGGCAAATTCTAGTCTAAATTTGTTCCCCACTTTTGCTAGTCTGATAATTATTGCAATCCCTCTCAATTTTGCTTCAGTTGACAAATCATGAGGTAAGTATATTTGCAAAATTTGAAATTGTGATTAGATTTCATGTTGTTTTTGTTAGGATTTTTTTTTTCTTCTTTAGCCACTTTTGAAAGTGACTTTACTTATTTTAAACTTATGTTCCTTGAATTGTGAGAATTGTGGACATGTTTGGTGTGATAGAACGTTGACTCTTACGGATTTTTCAACTAGAATTTCTAACTCTAGCTATTTTAAATCTAAAATCTATGTATTTTAGAGACTAAGAGATAGGTTGATGCCAACATATTGAGATTCTAATAAACTCAATGTTGATAGATATTTTGTTGAGATCGAGCTCTACTCTGATGGATTTTAGGGGGTGTAGAGCCCGATCTCAGCAAAATATCAACATTGAGTTCATTAGAATCTCAATATGTTGGCATCAACATATTTCCTCTACCTGAAATCCCTCAGAGTAGAGCCCGATCTTAGCAAAATATCAAGATTGACTACATCAATAGGGGGGCTATGAGAGGAAAAATTGCATTAGTCCATGGGGAAGGGGGGGGGGGGAGAGAAAAATTGGGAGAAGGCACGTGTCCTTGCGCCTCGAGAAATCTTGAGAACCGCCATGGATGCATACATATTTCGATTCTCCTCACCTCGACTGTGGACGCTCCCTCTTCTTGCCCTCCACCTTGTGAGTCCTCCCTCTGCCTCTTGCACCTCGTGAGTTCTCCCTCTGCCTCTTACACTTTCACTGCTGCTCCATTTGCCTATGATGATTGCCTCACTGTCGCTTGCTTTTCACGGAGCCCCTCCTGAGCCCTTCGTGCTTGGACATTGATTTTGTTTTGGTTTATTTTCTTTTGCTTTTTCGCAAAGTCTCTTGCACTCCCGCTACTGCTTCCCTCCCTCTGATTGTTGCACTCGCCATGCACTCCCGCTGCTACTCCCTCTGTGTGTTATCATCGATGCCGATTGCCCTTTGCCAATCACCTCCATTCAACGTTGCCTGTAAGGTCCTTGATTCGCAAAATCCAATCAGCTTCCCAACCATGTCTGTGATTCACAAAATCCAAGTGGCAAGCAAGGGGAGAAGAGCGTCGAGATAATTCCGAGAGAGACAAGGGTAGTGGGGTTGAGCAGAGGATAGGGAAGGGCTATCGAGGTAGAGGCAGTTGTGAGGAGGTAGGGTGTGGGGCGATGAGGCAGAGGCGGAGGCAGAGGGGCAAGGTGGAGATGAATTTTGTATACAACTCCTGCAAATTTACGTTTTTGTATTGATCCAATGCCAATACCAAATGCATAGTCAATTAGATCTCAAAATTACAATTGCAATGCAAAAAATCCCACGTGAATTTGATGGAAGGTTGTGAAGATCTTGAATTTTTAGATCTTAGGTAGCCATTAGGTTGAGGACATAAATAGTAATTTACCTAAAATCCCTCGGAGTAGAGCTCGATCTCAGCAAAATATCAAGATTGACTACATCATTAGGTGATGGAGTCCACTTTTTTTAAATTTCCTCTACCTATGTGCATGTGTGTGAATTTCTAAGTATTGATGGTTTAAATTCTAAGTTTATTTAGCAATCTAACTGGAAATTGCTCTTTCATTTAGGCACAACTTTGACATTATGCAATAATGGATTGATCAAGGAGGTGCTTAGATTTGGCTAGGCACAAACCACTTTGGAGGAAAACCTCTATGCAAAAACAAGGTGAACATAGTCCAAAGTGTGTGCTTCAAGGGTTAGCACCCTTATATGTGATTGTTCCAAGAAATGACGTGTTACTGAGTGGATGTGCAAGTCGATGTGTCAAGATATCGTGCTTATGACCTCTTATTAGATCTTAGACATCGTCGTTGTGCCACAAATATACTGTGCTTAAGTGAATTGAGTCACCATTTAGTCTTCATGATCTCACGTTGTAATCAGCCTTTAAAAGGTTTATAGAGATCTACCTCATGCAAAGGCCATAGCTTCCCTTGCATGTTTATCTGTGTAATGTTTGCAAGCACTTGTAGTTTGCCTTTTGCATGTTGATTGTGTATGCTTTGCTTGGTTCTTATTGGATGCTTACATGACCGTATAAAGTTTTATAGGCTTGACGTGTCAATTTATTTGTTTTAAATTAGATGAATTGCTTGTTGGTGTGTGTACAAATTGACAAGAATATGGCTATTTAGTTAGCAGTCCTTGTAAACAACCATTTTTATGTCTAATTGCAACACACTCATTCTCATACTAGAGTCATATTGAAGGGCCAGGCCTTCATTTTGGTTTGTGATGTCTTCAAGACAATTTAGAAGGCCATTGCTTTGGACATAGAATGATATATTGATAACGATCTAGGACTATATACTATGGGGTGTATCATCAACAACCATACTTGTGTATTAAGAGTTGCCTACGATCATAGAGTTTGTCATTTTAGCATGATTATGATGGAGGATTATTTGAAGCAAGTAAGTATAAGATGTGTTTCAATGGTACAACCCACATTTTTGTGCATTGATTTGGATACATGTTCATCTTGTGTATTAGCATGCTAGCCTATTGTGGAACATTACAAAATGTGGTTGGTTTATTTGGCTCATGAAGCAGTTGGTTAAATGTTGCAATCCATAATGTAGATATATCATATGCATGATGATCGCATATGATACTTTTGGTTACCTTATTGGGAGAATGGTGAATGTCTTTATTTGACTGAGATGCATCATGATACACATATGTGATTTTTATATACCTTCATGAGGATATACATACGAGCTTTTCAGCTGCCTTCATGAGAGAATGGTGATTGTCTTTATATTATTGGCATGACCTTGTTTCTAAAACTCTCTCTTCTTATTTACCTCACTCCAATTCTATGCTATAATCATAAGAGGATTTGATCATTGATGTGTCATGGGATTACATACCATGCTAATGACATTAGGAAATGCTCCATTAAAGTAGATAGTACTGAATATGAAATTTAGAGAAGAGAGCACACGCCTAAATGTAAGATTGCTTTCATGGAACTATGTTCAATGAAGGAAATGGCATTTCTCAATTGACACAAAATATCCCTTAGCTTCGAGAAGGCTTTGCTGCCTCAAGATGCCAAGAGGATTAGCATATAGCTATTGTGTCATTTACTCCATAGTGGGGTAAATAATGGACTTGGTGGAAGAGGACCTTGGACCACCACATTTGATGCTGATTTGAATGAGATAGTCGCCACATGCCTATAGTTCCCCCCCCCCTTCTTCTATCATGCCAGTTGCCTCGAATCTCCCCTTCTTCCTGGAACCCGAACTCTTGGCCTCCCCTTCCCTATACTGTGAGATTGGAGACCTTGGAGACCTTAGAGAACTCTTGGCCATTGGAGACCTTGGAGACTTGGAGCACCCCGTTGCGATTGGACCTTGGAGGACTCGCAAGCACTATGAGACCAAGGTAAGCATGGGTTTGCCCTGCTCTTCGTGTTCATGACATAGAGCTGCCACCAGCACCACCGAATAGCCTCCTTGTGTTGGCAGGTGGACAGACTTTGTTACCCTGCAGATGTCCGTCCCTTTGCCAGCTAAATCCCTACAAACTCCATCCCTATGTAACGCGTGCTTCTGCCACCTTACATAGGGCCCCCTCACTTTGATTTTGAAAAAATTGTGGACAGCATTGACAGAGATACACCTATGCTAATGGAGTGTTGTAAGTTCAAGTAAAAGAATAAGGTGAACCTCGGTGTAATAATGGGTATTCTATATTCCTTGAGGCATGGGAACAATTTTTTACTTCATGAACAAGAACAGTGTCAGGGTCTTGTGGTGAGGACCCCCCTTTGGAAAGAAAATTGAATAAATATGGTGGGGGAACTAATGGCTAAACCTTATGGACATAGGAAAGAAACAAGGGCCATATGAAAGATATAGGACACAAGCCCCCCTTGGGTTAGGTACCCTTTTGAATACGAGTATATTGGGTAAAGCTTGATTTATCAAATTTATTGCTATGGCTTTAAGGCCCTTATAGAAACATATTGGCTTGTGTATATGGTTACAGACACGCATACTCTCTCTCTCTCTCTCTCTTTCTCTCTCTCTCTCTCTCTCTCTCACACACACACACACACACACACACACACACACACACACACACACACACACACACACACACACACACACACACACACACACACACACACACACACATGCACGTGCACGCACACCTACTGTGTGTGTGTGTGTGGCTACACACACACACACACATGCATGCATGCACGGAAACCTACTCTGTGTGTGTGTGTGTGTGAAGCAGAGTTAAAGAACAAAACTTCAGTCAATAGAGCCTTTTTAATAACCCTTGGGAATAAATTACCATAAAGATAAAAAAAAGTGCAAGTACTACGAGCTTGCTAAAAATCCTTGGTCCAAGGATAGGTATTAGTGAAAACTCTTTCTAGTATGGATTTTGAATAAAGCCTTGATACATGATCATGACATATTTATTTATATATGTCGGTATATGGTCTTACTAAAAACCCTTGAGACTTGATTATGGTATAGATAGAGAAAGCTTTAGTTACTATGACCTTGCTAAAAACCCTTGCCCCAAGGAAAGTTATTAAAGAAAACTCTCTCTACTCTAGCCTTTTGATTAATGTTCACAACAAATGTATTTATATATGTCGGTATAAATGTGTCTATGTTTGTGTATATATACATTTTTATATAGGTATATATATATGTATAAGTATATAGAAGGGAACATGTAGTATTGAAAAGCCACACTTATACTTAATTAACCCTTACTTTGGGTCGAGTGGATTACAACCCTTGAGGCATGGCATAGGACCCCTTGGGTTTGAGAAAGGGAAGAGTCTTGTGCTGATTTTTGGCTAGTTGTGGCCAATGATATACCTCTATTGAAGTTCATTTATGTTATATAATCCCCAAGGTACTGATGGGATTTTAGGAAAAATAACTAATACACGTGACCTTTGGTCTTCAGCAAATACAAAAGCTTGGGAGATGAGCCAAAGACCCTGTATCCCACACCGAGGTACCATACAAGGCCTAATTCGTTAGACTAATGCAGCTTGATGGAGGGGTGGCTTTGTTAATAGAATTTGGAATAGTAATTCGATAATGGGATACGAGGACATGGTGAGAGACCAATTATATTAGTTGTGTATGTTCACGCATACTGTAATGGTGGCAGAATGTAGGTAGCACTCATTATAAATTGCTTTTGAAACATTGGAAGCAACATGGTGTATTAGCTGCCACTATACTACTCGATTAAGGACTGGGACGGGTAACAATTCCATCGTCTGAGGAGAGAGGCCCCTGCATTGACTTCTAGTTATGGAAATTATTGATAATGTAGATGTTGGCAAGGTTTACTGTACTTGCGCTAAGAATGAGGCATTTTTGGCCTGCCTGAAAGGTAGCCTTAGTAAAGAAACTCATCTTCAAGAATTGAAATTATGATTTTTATTTTCCCAAAATTCTCTCTCCCATCTTTGGACATATTCCACATGCAACTAGACTTTAACTTCCACATAATCCCCGGTCTCTCTCTCTTTCCCAAAAAAATCCTCCTTTACTCTCTCTCTCTCTCTCTCTCTCACACCCCCTCCCTCCCTCTCTCTCTTTCCCTCTCTCCACTCTATCTTCTTTTTCATGCTCCACATCTAAGGTAGATAGCCCTTATGAATGATTTATGAGCATTCAACTTGTTTACTTTTGAAAAGACTAGTATATCATATTAACTAGCCAATAAGCCCTCTCCCTTTAAAAAATGATAAGTTAAATGGTTTGTGCTTTGAACACTAAAAATCAATGTACTGGCAGGGGGTTATGCAGCCTATATGTGCTTTGACCTAGTAATATTTTGGTGCTTTGGCTAGTAATATTTTGGACAACCAATTATTAACCACTAAGTTAGGCATTTATTGGCACCTTGAGAAAAAGGGTGAATTTTTATGCTTTGTGACACACAATTAAATATAAGGGTAAATGGAGAACCACTTTCAATATGCACAAGTTCATGAATTTGTTACATAGCTCTTAGGACGGTAGTTTGCAAGTTATGTAGGAGGACATGGATGACAACATTACACTAGTAGTGAAGCGTGTCTTCCCACTACAAACAGCTTGCGTTGGATGGTGGCAAGTGAGTTGGTGTACTTTTCTAAAAGGTTTGCATGATTCCTTTGGATGCTATGGTTGGATTTGGGTGCAACAATACTTTATGCTTGCAAGCTATTCCAGCACAATTTTGCCTTGGTATTATAGGGATCTAGTCCTTTGGCAAGGGGACTACTAAGCCTATTGGGAATGGTGGGAGTACAATAGATGCATGATGACTCAAGGCAAGAGGACGCAAGATGAAGCCGAATAGTGTTTCATTCATCAAGTGAGAGAGGTAACTCTCTTTTATAGAGTGTGTGGGAGGCTAGCCTAAATCAAATGTACCTCTCCTACATCAAAGGAGATCACACATATATCATAGGAACTCCTATATCATAGGCACCTCCTTAAGAGGGGGCCTTGCATTACATCATCACATGTGTCATGGTCCATAGCACTAAGTGCGCTTCACTACACACACACATACATACACACACACAAAGATGTGACTACTAGATGCACACATGCACCTTAGAGCAAGCCCTTGATCACAAATATCCCAAGGTACCGCCCCTCAAAGGTTTGCCCTACGCTATGTCAAGGATGCATCTAGTCACATAGTTTCACATGCCATCTCATGGTGGTCAAGGATAAATCTACGGCTAGGACCTCATGCTAGCAAGGGCACCCAAGGGTCAAGGTTTACAAAAACACGATTAGACCCCCCCAAATGGTTATCTCCCTTGCATGTACAAGGATTAATCTTAGGCCTTTGTGTGGACCTAGTTTCTCATGTCTATAAGAGGTACCATGGAGGCAAACACATATCACATGGACTACATCATATGGTGACCAGAGGTGATTTACAAAGACTATAAGAAAATAACACATAACCATAACATTCTTTTGGGAGTACTACTCTAGGTAGAGAACCTCAAAATTGACTACATGACCAAGTGATGACAAAAGTTCAAAGATGTTGGACTTAGAAGGTCCAATCTTTATCTTCCTCTACCCCAAAATTTGTTTCTTCATTTGCTGATGCTACCATAAAATTTGTTACTCATTATTTGATGAAGTTCTTTCTTCAACCATATTTGCCTTGACTTTCTTCTTCTCATTGGAAAACTTCTTAGAAGGATTGTTTTTGCCACAATAAGTGGCAAGGATTGATCCTGTAGGAATCTGTCAAGATGATTTGTCTTTCCACAATGCTTGCATGCTTTGTACTTGCCCTTTGATGAGAACTTCACAGTAAGTGCTTGAATTTGATCTTCTACCTTCCTTGAATTCTTCTTTCTCTCTTATTATTATAGAGCACTCATGATGCTCTCTAGTGTTGGTTGGGGAAGATTCTTCAAAGTAGTCACAACGTCATCCAAATCCTGAGGCATACTCTTTAAGAGCACAACCATTGCATCATCTTCAGTATCATCTTCAGTGACTGGAGAGTTAGCTGAGGTCAATTGTGTTATAAGGCTTCTCATAGTGTTGACATGAGTTGCAACACAATCTCCATCCATTTTAAGTTCAAAGAACTTAATTTTCAAAGTCAATTTAGAGTTATCAGGGCTAGCACCAAATAGTACATTTAACTTATGCCAAGCCTCAGAAGGAGATTCCAAATCTGAAATATATGCACATAATCATCTTCCAATGCAATGATGGCATGGGATTTCTCTAGCCTTTTTAGTATCTGCTGGTGTTGTTGAAGTAGAGTCACTTGCCTTTCCAAAGCCTTTGGTTGTGGTGGATTCACCCTCTTGTGACTAAATCCCACAAATTCTCCTTCATAAGCACAAATTTAATTTTCATTTGCCAAGTATGGAAGACTTGGCCATTGAATTTGTCTATCTTAAAGGTAGCCATGAGAGGGTCTTACCTTTAGGTTTAGGCAGTGACTACTCTCTTACAAATGGTTATAAATCTCAACCATACAAGTGCATATTGCAAGCAATGACCTTAGAGAATCCTAGTCTTTTTGCATCAAAACAATAGTATGGTTTATATGGCTTTTTCTTTACAGCTTTGTCACTTTTCTATTGACATATCTAGGTGCTTCTTTCTTCTTCTTCCCTTTTTCTTTCACATATCTAGCATTAGAAGAGAAACAGGAGCTAGGCATTGTGAATAATAATTACCAACTAAAAATTTACTGTCTCAATAAATCATCTTTAACACATTTCTAAGCTTGCATCAAGCATCCAATGACAAAACTGACCAAGGCCTCAATTCAAACAATTTGAAGCATATCTGAGAGGCTTTCATTGCATATTTAAAGATCTTATACCAACTCATGTCCACCAAGGAGGATTGACAAAATTATGTGCGAAGTTGCCCGCGAGAGTTGTGCCTATCCTGACTAGTCTTTTGCAGAATTCTCCTTGCCTAGTGGACTAATTTCTGTTTAGATTTGGACACAAGTTAGGTCTTGATGTCTCCCAATTTAGAGTACACAGGTTGAATTTGTTGAAAGGTCATCGAACACAGAAAGCATCGACACTGGCTATGGTGGGACAATTTCCAGAAAAGCTCTTAGAGCTATAGGGTCACCTCTAGTAGAGGAGTCTATGGCTAGAAGGATTGGGAAAATGGTGCACTAAGGTTGGAGAATAAGCAAGAAAAAAAATATGGCTAAGTGGAGGCAAATGAGAGAGAAGGTGGAGAGTGAAGAAGAAGATGATGAGATGGCAGCTAGGATGCTAGAGAGTTCACTAGAGCCTAGAGCTTTGATACCATGTGTTGGAAATGGTGGAGTAGAATAGATGCATGATGACTCAAGGCAAGAGAACACAAGATGAAGCCAAATAGTGTTCCATTCATTGTGAGAGAGGTAACTCTCTTTTATAGAGTGTGTGGGAGGTTTGCCTAAATCAAAGGCACCTCTCCTACATCAAAGGAGATCACTCCTATATCATAGGCACCTCCTTTAGAGGGGGCCTTGCATTACATCATCACCTATGTCATGGTCCATAGCACTAAGTGTGCTTCACTACAGACACACACACACAATACATGTGACTACTAGATGCACACTTCCACCTTAGAGCAAGCCCTTGATCACAAATATCACAACAAAGCCACTCATTTTTTAGCACATTGTTATGAATTTCTAGAAAATACTATTTTGGTTCTAGCCTTTGGTTGATAATTTTGAAGCTTAATGTAGTAAAGTAACTTGGGAACATCTTTTATTATGAATTTATTGTTTCAAATGTGCCCCAGGTAGTCATTTCAAGCACTAGTACGAGCATATGTACTTTACTTTTTGATGCGTTGAAGTAGCTCCTTTTTGTTACTGGTTCTCAATGATTCTGGTAACCCCCAGACAAGGATGTAGTGGGATAGTTGTAGCAATGTTTGTTAAAGAAACTATGATAACTTTTTACAAAAAGATGGATAGAGGTAAACCTCTCTACTTGGGAGATATAAGAATAAATATACTAATTTTCTACATTTATTTATTGAAGAATTCACACACACACACACACACACACACTTGTTTTCTTAACCAGAATTGCACACACGATCTAGTACAGGAACAAGTGTTGGCCTTATTGATACCCTTATTCCATGCGGTAATTCTTGATTGAATCTTATATTTCATTTGGATATGCCTCCCTACTAGTAGTTGATTATTTACATGCATGTGCCTGTCAATAACCACATACATTTACCTTCATGATTTATGGGTTGTAAGAATGTGACCATGTTAACCATGTTAACTTCTACTCCTTACAACCCCCAATATTAACCCCTAATACTATTGCAACCAAGAGTCATATTTAATATCTCATGGTTATATGTCCTAATAATTGGGATTTAGCTTTAATGAGCACTCTAAATCATATGTATGGTCCTCATTACCATCTTTGTCTCGTTAAAATGACTAAGATAATGAAAAAGAACAAACACGCCCTTGGACTCTCCTTCTTTATTGTGGGATGTGATTTGTCCCAATAGCTCCTTAATCACTAGTCCTAGCCATTAGGGGAGAAATGGGGTCTCAAAAGGGCCTCCAATAAGTATTTCCTAATTTCAAGGGATTAGAGAGGGATTTGAGGTGTACCAATGAGAGTGCTAGAAGGTGTGGGGCAATGGTATGTTGACGTGGAGGGTGAGCAAGCCTGCAGAGAGCCCCTATTGGTTGCTCCCCTTACACTAGGGACCACCCAAACCATCCCCCCCTCTTAACCCATGTTTGACCCTCCTACCAGGTGCACCTCCCCCACATGAGCCCAAATTTGCCTTTAATGGGATGGTAGGGCCATTGTGGTGAATTTTTCTTCTCCCCTCCCTCTTTCTAAGGCCTCTTCCCACTTGGTTCTGGTTCGGCTTGCCAATTCCCTCCATTTTTGAATTGCCTCCCCTCTGCATTTTCCCTCTTCCCCCTCTTTCTTTGCTCCCTCCTGCTCTGGCCTGCTTGTTGCAGCTCCTCTCTCTCTCTCTCTCTCTCTCTCTCTCTCTCTCTCTCTCCTATGCCTCTGTTGGTGCTGCTCTGTCCTTCTCTTTCTCCCTCTTTTGTGCTTCTGTTGGAGTTGCTCTGTCCCTCTCCTTCTCCCTCTTCTATGCCTCTATTGCTACTCCTCTGTCCCTCTCCTTCTCCCTCTTTTGTGCCTCTGTTGGAGCTACATTGCCCTGTGTAGGAGTCCCATTCTTGCTATTGCAACCTCTACAAGCATGGTGAGGAGCAAGGGTACAAGACCACGCAATGCTGTGACCTCTTGTGTCTTCCATGACTCTAGAAATGCATTGGATGAGTGGATCCCTTGCACCTATAGCTTAAATGACTGGATAGTGATGAAAGGATCAGCCAAAGGTCCACATAAGCTTCCTAAGAACAAGAGAGGTGATATCTTGCATGAGTGGAAGGGGCGCATCTTGAAGTTCAAGTTTGGGAAGAAAGGATGCCTCACAAAAGTGCAACATGTTTACATGGGAAAAGATATGCGGCTTCCTCCATCATTCAATCAATATAGGATACTATCCTTTCATCTATGCACCTTTTTCACCTGTAAGTCTAATGAGTCCATTTGAAAAATTTGTGTTTGGTTTCTAAGAGCTCTTATTCACAGTGGTAGATGTTTTTCCTTTAGACTTCGAGGAGTGGGAACCAGTTGAATCATTCATAGGCAAGTTCACTACTGTGATTAATGAGGATTTAGGTAAGCAAATGCATGTAGGGGAGAAGTTGGCCTCCTTGCGAATGAAGAATGTGTATTGGTATAATGCAACATACATCACTCCAACGACATCATCAAGCTATGGCCATCTGCAGACCATTGCACCACCACAACTTCAAGACATGGATTGCAGCAATGTGGACTCGAGGACATTGCAATCGTAAGAGGACAAGATTGCAAAGGATGTGGGCATGGCCATGAAGTTTACATTTGGATCCAAACGGGCAAGGTTATCTTGGTTTATTCCTTTGCACATTTTTGCTTCTTTGTTTCAGAATATACATATGCATAGAACAAAAACTATGTGGTCCTACAAGCGTGTAGATGAAAATGCTCTTGAAGATTTACTCGGGATGAATTGGGGAACCAGGTTAGGCGACCAAGAGGGTGATGTGTTTCAATGTCATGCATGTAAAGACAATGTGGTTATTAGATACCATTTGTCATGCCAAATGTTGTACTTAACTTTTCAATACAGGTGCTCGAAGAAAACAAATGGCTGGTGGCTTTTCCTAGACTCTAATGATGAAGACAATACGGGGGTAAGTTTGTCTATTGATGTTGAAGAGGGAGATGTCAAGAATGTGAATGTCACATCGCAATGGACTCTAAGGGATGTGTGAGAACACCTATTGGTCATGGAGGATGGCATGTCAGAGTCCTTCTACTTTACCTTAAATGGTAGTAAGATCAGCCGCCATGTGGAGAAGTGCATGCATAGTGCCAATTTCATTCCTCCTGCAACTTTGTAGATTGCTAACAATGTGTTTGACTAGTGCAGCATTTAATTTTGGGTCAAATCCTAGTTATTGCTTCAAAAGATGATGGAAAATAAAATTGAAATGTTATTTCTTTTGATGTTTTCTCCTTTCATTTCATGGTAAATGTATTTCAAAAAATTTGGGGATTTTATGATTTTTTTTTTGGGGGTTTTGATATATATTAAAGGGTAAGGGCTCTTTTTACATCACATTCTCACTTTCACATTTAGAGAGCTATAGAAACTCCCACCCTCAAAAGTTACTAACTCCATCAGTCGCTATTTGCTATGGATTCAGCTAGAATTGCGTTCCATGATTTCATCTCACGAACTGCATTTGCAAGTTGTGCTATTTTTAGTGTTTGATAGGAATTCAGATGTCCTAGGCACATATATGTGAGCCAAGGATGACTTCTCAGATCTCATCCTCCACATGCAAGAGAATTTCACAAATTTTGTTTATACACTTGACCACTCTTCGAAGAGATGAGTTCCCATAGATTGCATCAAGTATCTGTTCCTAGAGGAACCCAAGTTTGTGAAGCGCTTGGCCCGCTTTTCTGATAATCTTACAGAGGAATGGTTTAGGACGGTCAAAGTAAAAGACATCCTAGAAGTGGGGATCATGGGAAATATAGGCACTAAAAACCTTTTATGGGAGATGACATTTATCTTTCTTCTCCAAGAAGGAAATTTAGAGGAAGAAGCCTCATCGTCCAGCACCCCCTCTAGTAGAACTGCTGATCTGCTCGTCCCTAGACTAGACTCTAACATGTATATGGAAGAGAGTCTTGACCATGCAAGAGAGGAGATGGAAGCAGCTCAAGCATTGAGCCTACTTCAAGAGCCCCAGTAGAGCAAGAATCTGCATCGAAGACCGCTCACCTAGAATCACAGACTTATGATCCTTGTCCCCCCTCATCATCGATGGAGAAGAGTACGTATTCCTTCATCACATAGAGGTTCTTTTTGAACTATGAGAGAATGAGGAACTCGAAGTCCTATTTGTGAAGAGAGTGGGAGAGAAGGAAGGAGTCTCACTTGCAGCTTTCTCACATACACAATGGGGGAATATACACAAAGGTAGAGGCTGAAAACAGTTTTTCTCTTCTTAGTTGTGAAAGCCAAAAGAACTCTAAGTACAAAAGAATAGGTGAACCCTATATGTGGGTCTCAACCCCAACTCAGCTAACTAAGTTGACATACTAATTGAGCCACTAACTAGAGTACATAAAGAGAGCTGTCATCCAGCTATTATTCATGGGCGGTGTACCAACTGCATCTGCAGCTTAAATGCACAACGGTCACCCTGGCATATCACGAGTGGAGCTCGATATCTCAACACTCCCCCTCGAGCTCAATCCCAATTCTTGCACACCAAGCAGGTCTCTGAACTTGCGCAGCTTCTCTGCACCCAATGCCTTCGTGAATATGTCAGCTACCTGATCCTCTATGCTGACATAAACTAGATCAATAAAACCTACTAGAACCTTCTCCCGCACATAGTGATAATGCACCTCAATGTGCTTTGTTCTAGCATGATAGACTGGGTTATTTGCCAAGTGTATACTACTCATGTTGTCACAATAAATGACAACTGGCCCATCTGTAGACTGATGCATATCATAAAGTAGCTTATGCAACCAAGTTACCTCACATGCAGCCATTGCTGCACCCCTGTACTCAGCCTCTATGCTCGACAAGGCAACTGTAGGCTGTTTCTTGCTGCTCCAAGTGATTGCAACACTCCCAAAAGAGAACATATATCCACTTGTAGATCGTCTATCAAAAATACTACCAGCCCAATCAGCATCCGTGTATCCATGCAATTGTATCTGAACTCCAGTCTCATAAAATAGTCCATACTGCAATGTGGACTTCACATACCTCAGTATACGTCTAGCCGCATCCAAATGCGGTTTCCTTGGAGCTTGCATAAAGTGACTTACCAACCCAACAACATAGCTCAAATTTGGCCTAGTTATAGTCATATAAATCAAACTTCCTACTATGCATCTATACATAGTAGGGTCTTCCAGAAGCTCACCTGCATCTGTGCTCAACTTCACATTTTGCTCCAAAGGAACTAAAATAGGCTTATAGCCTGTCATCCCATATTTGGACAGCCTTGTATCTGTTCACAGAACCATCTATATTTGTTCACAGAACTATCTGTATTGTGCTTCACCTTATAAACCCACTTGCAGCCAATTGCATTCTTGTCTTTAGGCAAAGCACCAATTCCCATGTAGCATTTGCTTCCAAGGCATCCATTTCTTCATCCATATCTTTCTCCCATTTTTCTTTTCCTATGGCTTGCTCAAAAGAAGTGGGTTCTGGTTCATGTATCACTTTGACCATATAAGCATAGTGAATGGTGTAAATCCATCATATTTTAGCATATCCATAGGGTACCTAGCTCTAGTAGACTTGCACAAAATAGGCTCCCTACTAGGTGCTCTCAAAACATCCCTTATCTTCCTTACTCGAGGTGTAACAATAGAAGGAATACCCAACTCATCATCAAGGCTCTATTCTGAGCCACTAGATTCACCATCCACATAAGAGTGACTTGGATTCACATCAACCATGGGCTGATCTACTTTCTCTTTTCCTTTTCATGATACTTGCATACCACTATCTGCATTGCTTTGAGGAGATCCTCCTGATTTCAATATGCCTATCCATGGCAAAGTATGTGAACCACTGCTAGAGGAAACTATAGGTCCACTAATATTTTGTGACTGCTGCTGTGATTTCTATGCAGCATTACCATTTTGTGCATCTACATCATCAATCACATTTACTGGTTTATACTAGCTGCTCATCTCATCAAAAACAACATCTCTGCTCACTGTAAACTTACGAGTAGAAGGCTTATAGCATCTATACCCTTTTTGCTGCAGAGAATAACCAATAAAGATGCACTTCTCAGCTTTTGGATCCAACTTGGATCTCAACTCACCTGGCACATGAATATAGGCAATGCAACCAAAAACTTTCAAATGAGAAATATCTGGTTTTCTACCAGTATACCTCTCCTCTAGCATCATGCCATGTATTGCTATAGTGGGAGTCCTGCTCATTATGTAGACTGCTATAGCAACTGCTTTAGCCCAATAATAATCTGGCAAGTCTTTTTCATTGAGCATGGCATGAGATACCTCTCCAATATGCCTGTTTTTCCTTTCTGCAAGTCCATTTTGCTGTGGGGTATGACTACATGAATATTGTTGCTTTATGCCATGCTCTTGTAGGAAACTTGCAAACTCATTTGAGAGGTACTCTCCCCCTCCATCTAACTTTAGGCATTTTATTTTGCAGGCCTCTTTCTTTTTCAACCATAGCTTTAAAATCTTTGAAATTCCCAAACACTTCACTTTTCTTTTTCATAAAATACACCCAAACTTTTCTACTGTAGTCATCAATAAAAGTGACAAAATAATGATAGCCTCCAATAGATGTAGCTTTAGTAGTCCACATATCAGAGTGGATTAATTCCAATGGCCTCTTACTCTCTTGAAGATGTCTAGGAAATGGTTTCCTTACCTGTATTCCAAATTGATAGGCTTCACATACCTTATCCATTTCTGCAACCTTGAACTTAGGCAATTCTGCAACAATATTTTGGGCCTGCATTAATTTAAGTCGCTATACATTAACATGACCAATGCGTTTATGCCACATATCAATATCTGCAACTACACCAGTTCCTTGTGCAAACATTGCTGCACTCAATTCAGGCATGTTCGCATCCAACATAAACATCCTGCCCTTCTTCTTCCTTTTGCTATCAAGCGACCTTTATTTTTCATATCCTCAATAAACCATCCATGAGGATTATATCTGACCTGCAAGCCCTGCTCAACCATTTGACCAACAGAAACCAGGTTCTTGGTGATATTCAGGACATGAAATACATCAGACAGGTATTTCTTTTTCCCATCCTACATAGACAAAGGAATTTTACCAATCTGCACAATAGGATGTGTAGTATCATCACCAGTCTCCACAAATCCTGGTCTTTCCATTTTCCTTGCATCATCCTGCATCCATTCTGCATGACTTATCATGTGGTTTAATGCACCTAAGTCAACATACCACACGTCATTGCTTTCTTCTGCACTTGTCACAGAATTGGTCATGTGCTGCACCATAAACAGATGCTCATTTCTGTCATCACCCTGTCTACTAGAGGATGCATAATTGCCTTACTGCAATTTTCCAGTCATGATGTCTATTTGCTTTTTATAGCACTCTTTAACCATATGACCCATTTTACCACAGTAGTAGCATTCAACATTGTTGTTTGCATTTTGGCCTCTTTGACATCCACCATGACCTCTTTGGCTCCCCCTGCCTCTAAAGTTATCACGTCCTCCTCCATAGGACTGGTTTTCTTGAATTTGTTACATATTCTGATTTCTACCATGGCCTCCAAATTGGCCTGCTCTACTACCTCTACCTCTACCTCTTTCAACATTTGAGTAGAAGATAGTTTCTTTTGATGTTCGTCCTGAAGAAGATGCACCACCATTTCTCTGCTCTTCACAAATTAGAAGAGCAATCAACTCCTCAAAATCAGGAAAATTCTCACAGACGGCAATGGATGTTTGAAATTGTGCGTAATCCTTTCCTAGACCATTCAAGGTCACAGAAACTAAATCATCATCTTCCATTGGCAACCCAATATAAGCAAGTGCATCTGCAATCTTTTTCACCTTCATGTGGTAGTCATTGATGCTCATATTTTCTCTCTACACATTATGCAGCTCCTGCTTGAGCTCCTAGCTTGCGTATTTGTGCTATACATTTTTGTCAAAGTATGTCACGCCTCCTTTGGCGTGCTTGCATCCTAAATATGCAAAATCATAGAATCTAAAATATTGATAGATAGCTAGTACATAACTTTTCTGGCTCTCTCATGCTAGCCTTTAAATGCTCGCAACTCCTATTGATTGGGAACATTAGGAAGAACTGGTTCTTGTTCAGCTCCAGTAATGAACTCCCAATAGCCTTTTCCCTTAAGAAAATTCGTCATTCTAAACTTCCATGCTTGGAAGTTGTTCTTGTCAAGCTTTTCAGTGACAATATATGAAAGAGCATTAGATGCCATTATAGAACACTGCAAAATATTCTGTCATTGCAAAAAAACCACAACTTCTGCCTCACAAGGGCAAATATGCAAAATTGATGAGAGTGGTATTTGACCACACAGTCACTTCCTAGTGACGATTATGCATCAACATGCAATAAGAATGATTTTGTCACTCCCAATATCTCTGTGCATAGGCATACGATGTATTTTCTACAATAACTTTTCACTGACTTGTAGTACAATGGTCACACAGCAAAAACAGGGCACTTTCCTAAGTGCCTGCGAAAAACTTCTGCCACCAAAATGGGGCCTAAAATGGCCTCGAAAGTGCCTGCATATACTGCCCTCTTGCCACACCATGAAGGGCATCCCAATTTGAGACAGCGCACTCTTGCACTTTCTGGCTGTGCTACTTACAGAGATTTGCTCCCAAACTCAAAAAAAAAGGAAAGCAACACTGATCCTCTTACTAGGACACCACGAACTTGGTTTGCTTTCTTGAGCTCCTTATCATGAACCGAGCTCTGATACCATGTGAAGAGAGTGGGAGAGAAGGAAGGAGTCTCACTTGCAGCTTTCTCACATACACAATGGGGGAATATACACAAAGATGGAGGCTAAAAACAATTTTCCTCTTCTTAGTTGTGAAATCCAAAAGAACTCTAAGTACAAAAGAATAGGTAAACCCTATATGTGGGTCTCAAACCAAACTCAACTAACTAAGGTGGCATACTAACTGAGCCACTAACTAGAGTACATAAAGATAGCTGTCATCCAGCTATTATTCATGGGCAGTGTACCAACCGCATCTGCAGCTAACAAGTCAGTGACATAAATGCACAACGATCACCCTGGCATATCACGAGTGGAGCTCGATATCTCAACACTATCAGGGTTCGATGTTGACACAAATGTCAAAGATCCCAAGGTTTTAGGTTCCAAAGACCAGACAATGGAAGAGTTTCTCTTGATGATGTTGGTTTCAATGAGGGATGCAGACATGTCCATATATGATGCACAACTCTCTCATGCAAAAGCTTCCACCTCCAACATAGGTCAGGAGAATGCGTCCACCTCCCAAATGGAACATCACACAGCACCTGGTTCCATCAACATTGCAAATGAGGAAGAAATAGAAGCCGATGATGCTGTAGTGATAAGTTTGAACAATATTCTTCTTAGGTACGAGGAGCTCATGCAATGATTGTAGCACTGAGGTTGCAACAAGAGTTACTTTGAAGTCTTGACCAAATGAGAACCTTGGAGAGAGACGAGTTTGTTGGGACCGTCGTTGGTGAAGCTTGTTGTGTAGCAGGAGTTGCAAAGGTCCTTATAAACTATATTCTTTAAAGTAGATGTTGCAGTGATACCATGATATAGGAAGAAGTGGATCGAATAAGCAAACAAGAGAAATGATGCTAGCACATCCAAAAAAATGGCGTTTTGTTTCTCAATCATGTTAAGGGAATACTCAGGAAGGCTCCTCCCCATGAACCAGATTGGGAACACATCCCTTATGCGAAATCTGAAAGATAGGATTGACCCTCTGAAGGCAACAAGTTAAACAAGCCCCCCTTAGAAAGAGCTTTTTGAAGCTCTCAATCAACTAAGGATGAGAAGGTCCTTATGATTGATAGGCTTCCTACGCATTTTTTCTGTGGGGGTTAAAGGTCACTGTGCCTTTACCCTGGTTATGTACAATACTCAAACACATATATAAATGAATGAAAAAGAAGATTAGGGTGGTTCTACACCCATCAAAGCTTGTATCGCTCTCTATTTCTCTCTCTCCCTCTTCTGTTCTTGCTTCCGCCGTTGAGAACACTCTCAACTAGTATCAGAGCCCAGGTGATCTAGCTAAGCGTGTGTGAATGCCTGGAAGCTCAGCAACTCTGTGGGACGAAGGAGAAGCTCTGTGGAAAGATTTGTGGGTGACTTTACTTGCATCCAAGTGTGCAAAGACCTGGTTTTGCGAAGTGGTTTTGAGAGCCTATTAAGTGTTTTATAAAAAAAAGTCGTTCTTAAAGCTTTTCCCTATTCCGTTCGACGACAGAGACTCCGTATTGACTTGTAGAGGCAACTATTGCTTGCTTTTGGTGTCCACTTCACTTCAGGAGCTTGGAAACACCTTCATTCTTGAATCTGGAACCATTTCATTGGATTTCTGACTCACTGTGTTAGTTTTTGTGTTTTTCTGCCCAGGTGTTGGAACTCAAGTTTGGAGCACCATTTGCAGATCTATCAATTTCGGTGGACTCAAGAGGTCCTAAAACTTCTATGTTGCTCATCATTTGCACTCCGATGGAGTTTACAAACAATTCTGTTTCCAAAAACATTTTTCAGTCCGTGTGTTGGACCCATTGATTGAGACCACGGTTTTCAAAACTATCTATCCCATTTAGTTCCGGAAGCCCAAAAACCCCTACCTGCCAGTTCTTGCATGATTCAATGGAGTATTTTTAGAGTTATAGATCTCTGTGTATTGGATTTCGTCTCTCTGTTATGCATTTTTCATTCTAAGGTTTTGAAACCTTAGATTTATGCCACATGGCAGTGGATAAGTGTTGACTCCCATTTCTCACTCATCAGTTGGGATTTTCTAGTTCCAGCAGAAGAGAGATATTTGCAAATTTTCTTGTTGACTCCGATTATGCAATGGCACCCATGTTTTGAGGCATCTCAGGTTCTATTTTTAGTAGCGATCATTTCTGTGGGACCATGATTTCTTGAGCATACCTTATGCAAATCACTGTGGTTGCAGTTTGAGCCTGTGTGTGCTCATTAGTGGTGTGCATTGGGTTGCAGTGGATGATTTATAGGTCATTTGGATGCATTGCGATCCTTATTAGATGCGCTGATAGGCCCAAATTGCCTTGTGGGATGCTAGTTTTTATGGATGCTTTGCACATGGATGCTATTTTATGCTAAGGGACAGCTTTGACACATTGAAGGTGATGCACTAATAGTGTTATGCTCTCTTGGATGAGATATTATTGATGCATATACTCATGGACAGTGTTTATGCTTGAGCCATTTGGCACTTATTGGCATTTTGGATTGCCATTGCAGTTGGCATTTTCTTTTGGGCCAGATTTGCTCATATGGATGCATAGTACATGCACATGAGTCAGCTGGATCTTTTGATGCTTTGAGCTTTGAGTTTTGGTGACATTTCACTCTAATGTGGCATACACATTTGGGTGCACCTAGTATTTGGTGTGATTCTCTCTTTCAGGCACTAGCATTTGGGAGTTTGCTTTATTTGCATCATGGCATCCTCTTCCATGTCTAAAAAGGAGTTTTTTAGCATTAAAAAGTTTGATGGGACAAACTTTTCTTTGTGGAAAGAACAAAAAAGGGATGTGCTTATTCAAAAGAAGTAGATTAAACCCTTGGCAGGTATTGAAGCTAAGCCTGCAAATATGTTTGAGGATGATTGGAATGAGTTGAATGCATTAGCAAAGTCTACTATTAGACTTCATCTTGTAGAGTCAATTTATTTCATAGTAGTAAATGAGTAGACTACGAAAGATTTGTGGAAGAAACTATGTGCCACTTATGAGAAGGAAACTGCCTCTAATAAAGTTTACCTCATGAAGAGGTTGTTTGAGCTGCAGATGAAGGAAGGGGTCTCCATCACTTCTCACTTGAATGAATTCAATATTATTTTCAGCCAACTTCAAGCTCAGAAGATGAATTTTGATGCGGAGACTAAGGCAATATTTCTCTTATGTTCATTGCCATCCTCATGGGATACCTTCCATACAGTTGTCAGTAACTCTGCACTTGGTGGAGTACTAAAATTTGATGATGTTGTGGGTAGCTTGTTGGCCGCGGAGATTAGACGGAAGTCTATGGATGGCAACAAGCAGGATGCAGCCTTAAATGTGCAAAGGGGCAGATCACAATTCAAGGGGAAGTCCCAAGAAAGAGGGAAGTCTCGTAGCAAATCTAGGGCATGGAACATTGAGTGTTACCACTATGGCAAGAAGGGCCATATGAAAAAGGATTGCTATAAGCTAAAAAGAGAGCAAAAGGATAAGAAAAAGAATGCAAATTGGGGTGCAAATAAGAAGGAAGAGAGTCCAAGGAGGACAAAGGAAAAGTGAAGATTGAGGAGATCAATGCAATCACACATGATAGTGACAATGACATTCTCTTCATGTGTCTAGTTTATCTGCAAAGTTGCTTACCACTTCTAATAATGCATATTCCCAGGATTGGATTCTGGATTCTGGTGCTTCATTCCATGTTACTCCCCATAGGGAATGGTTCTCCACTTATGACAGTGGAAAGATAGGTTGTGTGCATCTTGGAAATGACTATGCATGTGACATAGTGGGAGTAGGTGACACAAGGTTTTCTTTTGCAAATGGGTCTGCATTTATTTTGAAACATGTGAGACATGTGCCTAAGTTGACCAAGAGTCTTATTTCAGTGGGTCAGCTAGATGATGCTAGTTTTCACACCACTTTTGGCTTTCAGACTTGGAAAATTCAAAAGGGCTCTATGCTTTTGGCCAGGGGTGCCAAATGTGGGACTTTGTATCCCTTACATGTATTAGGGGTATTTGATCATGTTGCTGCAATAACCGAGTAGCCAAGCTCTTCTTTGTGGCATTGCAGGTTGGGACACATGAGCTAGAATGGAATGAAACTCTTATGCCATTTGGGTTATGTACCGCATTTGAGTTTCTCTGATTTTGAATTTTGTGAGCACTGTCTCTATGGGAAGCAGACTAAATCAGCCCATAAAAGAAGGGGAAAGAAAGAGTTTGAAAAGCTTGATTTGGTGCATTCAGACATATGTGGTCCCATGCCTACACGGTCATTAGGTGGGGCTGAATACTATGTGACATTCATTGATGATGCAACTAGGAAAGTGTGGGCTTATGCTATAGCTCAGAAGAGTGATGTGTTCCAGGTATTTCAGAAATGGCTGGCCTTGGTTGAGAATCAGTTAGGTAGAACGCTTAAATGCCTACGGACTGACAATGGTGGAGAGTATCTCTCTCATGACTTTCAGCATTTCTATGATACACGTGGGATTAAGAGAGAGCTCACATCCCCTCATACTCCAGAGAAAAATCCAGTTGCAGAAAAAATGAATCATACCATTCAAGAAAGGTTGCAATGCAAGCTTTCCAATGCAAGTCTTTCGGTGGTTTTTGGGCTGAGGCAATGAAGATTGCAGTGCATGTGATCAATAGATCACCTAGTAAGAGTTTGGATGGTGGTATTCCTGAAGAGGCATGGAGTGGCAAGAAGCCCTCTTACTCTCATTTGCGTATATTTGGGTGTGAGGCATATGCACATGTGCCAAAAGAGCTTCGAAAGAAGCTAGATCCTAAGTCTAGGAAATGCATCTTTCTAGGTGATGGTGAAAGTGGAGAGATGGGCTGTCCTCTCTGGGATCCAGAAGCAAAGAAGATCATACGTAGCCATGATGTAGTCTTCAATGAGAAAAAGATGCATTAGGCACCCATGAGGGATGTGGAAATGAGGAGAATCACTTTCCAGGATGTGAATCCACCTGCATATGTTGATAGATAGCAAGCTGTCCATGCACCAAATGTGCAAGAAATGGTACCACCAAGTACTCCCACAGGTATACAATCAAGGGTAGATGATGGATCATCTATTGGTGGAAATGATGAGCCAAATGTGGCTGATATGCAGGTGGGACAGCAAGCTAAAATGCCCTTGTGAAGATCATCTAGAGTGTCTAGACTGCCTGATAGGTTTGTTCCAGGGGTAGACTATGTGATGCTTACTGATTGCGGGGAGCCTTCTTGCTACAGAGAGGCTATGATGCATGAGGATCAATGCAAGTGGGAGTATGCTATGCAATTAGAGATGAGTTCACTTATGAAAAATAAGACGTGGGACTTGGTTTCTTTGCCACATGGAAAGAAAGCATTGCCATGTAAATGGGTCTACAAGATGAAGGTCATAGGTGATGATGTGCCTAGGTACAAGGCCCGTTTGGTCACTAAAGGGTTCAAGCAAGAGAAGGGTGTGGACTTTGATGAGATATTCTCTCTAGTTGTGAAGATGACCACACTTAGATGCATGCTTGGACTAGTCGCAACAGAGGATATGGAGCTTATGCAGATGGATGTCAAGACAACTTTCTTGCATGGGGATACGCATGAGGAAATTTACATGGTGCATCCCGAAGGATTTGAAGAAAAGGGCAAAGAGCATTTAGTTTGCAAGCTAAAGAAGAGTCTCTACGGTCTTAAGCAAGCGCCTAGAGAATGGTATCAGAAGTTTGATGCTTTCATTCGAACCCAGGGTTTTAGAAGGAGTGAAATTGATCACTGTCTCTGCACTAAAAGGGCTAAGGATAATAGCCTGATAATCCTGGCACTATATGTGGATGATATGATATTGGCTAGCAAAAATACTTATGAGCTAGATGCATTAAAGGCCAAGTTACATGAGGCCTTTGAATTGAAGGATTTGGGACTTGCAGGTCATATTCTTGGTATGCACATCACGTGTGATTGGAGTAGGAAACTCCTTTGGCTTTCATAGAAGGAATATGTTACAAAAGTATTGCAACGTTTCAATATGGAGGGGGGGAAGGCAGTGAGTACTCCATTGCCTCCATATGTGAAACTGAGTCATACGGATAGTCCCAAATCAGATGAGGAGAGGGTTATGATGGCCAAGGTTCATTATGCATCAGCGGTTGGGAGTCTTATGTATGCTATGATAGCTACTAGACCAGACATTGCATTTGCAGTGGGAGTTGTTAGCTAGTATATGGCTAATCCAAGAAAGAGGCATTGGGAGGCAGTTAAGTGCATCATGAGGTACATGAAGGGTACCAAGGAGATGTGCATTTGCTTTGGTAGAGGAGACATGCATGTACTTGGGTACACAAATTCAGATTATGTAGGGCATGTACATAGTAGGAGATCAACCACTTCTGGTTATGTGTTCACCTTTGCAAGCGGTGTAGTGTCATGGATGTCTCGTGCACAGAAGTACGTTGCTTTGTCTACCATAGAGGCTGAGTATGTCGCAGCCATAGAGGGTTGCAAGGAGGCTATATGGCTTGATCAGCTAGTGGGAGATTTGGGGATTCATACAGGTGTACCAACATTGCATAGTGATTCCATGAGTGCTATTCAGCTAGCACGGAATCCGGTCTTTCATGCAAAGACCAAACACATTGAGGTCAGGTACCATTTCATTAGGGAGGTACTTGAGGACAAGCACATAGAGCTTGTCAAGGTTCATACAGATGGTTCATACAGATGATAAGCCTGTAGATATGCTGACGAAGAGTCTACCTAGTCAGTGGTTTCAGTATTGTCATGTATTGATGGGCATTGGATAATATGCTCACTAGTTGTTCTCCCTTAAAGGCACATTGTCCTTTAAGTGGGAGGTTGTGGGGGTTAAAGGTCACTGTGCCTTTACTCCTGTTATGTACAATACTCAAACACATATATAAATGAATGAAAAAGAAGATTAGGGTAGTTTTGCA
This sequence comes from Dipteris shenzhenensis, assembly GCF_047967505.1. Lineage (NCBI taxonomy): Eukaryota > Viridiplantae > Streptophyta > Polypodiopsida > Gleicheniales > Dipteridaceae > Dipteris > Dipteris shenzhenensis. Next base: position 10,431,084 of record NC_141627.1, on the reverse strand, counting down.
CCCACCAAAACTTGTGTGGTTTTCTGTTTCTCTCTCTCCCTCTTTCGTTCTTGCTTCCGTTGAGAACACTCTCATTTTTCATGCCTTTTTGGGATATCCTTATTGTAAATCTTACAAGAAAAGTGAATGCTCCATCTAAGAAGGTACAAGCTCTTACGAAAGCCTGGTGTCTTCTCTCCCCTTTTTCTCTCATTGTTAAATCCTTATTAAAGAGGAAATCTTACACATTGTTCTCTATTCTCTCTTACAAAAGTAATGAACATGACACAATATATAATGAATACCAGTTTGGGTTGCCCTAAGTCCATAAAGACTATTCACACTGTAACTTAGGATCCCTTCTAGACTACTCTATACTCTTATCCATCTACCCAATCTACTACATATGTCCCATCATATTTATATGAATGATGAACAATCCAATGGCCCATACTTTAACACTACCTCGTCATTGTTTGGTCTCCATGTCACAAAGAATTAGTCAAACCTGAAACCCTAAACCCTAAACCTGAAATGCCTCTATAGTTGGAAGAACAATCACGTTTGCAAACATGCCGAGAAGAAATGCAATCCCAACACAACCTCAAATCACTGTAAACTGGAAACACCAAGAAATACCATGTACCAATAACTGTCAAAATAACAAGATCAGTGAAAAGTATAGAAATTATAACATCCTAGAAATCATGAACTCATAGATGGAACCCCTTGTAGGATCAGAAAGACTTGTCACCAAAATGATCGACTCGATGCCCTGGAGCTTAGATGGAGCCTAGGATCCTATTTAAATCCCACTATTCAATGAATGAACTACATAACCTCTTGACAAGAGCCTAGATCCATGTGAAAAGAAACTGATCCCTTTCAACAAGTATGTCTTCCACAAGTTTCCTCTACTCCCCAAGTGCCTTGAAGTGCCAGCATGTAATTAATCCAACAAATCCTCCACAAGCACTGTGCTTCAAATGGAACCTTCCATGAATTTTTTTGCACCAATTTTCCTTTCCCTTTGCGACCCATGAGCAGAGTGTCTTGACCTCCTTCTATACTATCTAATTCATGGAACAACCTGCAAGCTTCATGAATCATGAACACCTAGTGCAATATTAGCTGCTTTTCATTGATATATCTCCTTGAGATGCCACTGTGCAACATCACGTTCTACAAGAGAGATCCCATGCTATTTGACATGCTCATGACGATTCACTTATGTCATAGCTGATCATCCAGTCAACCTATTGAGTTGCCCTTGGAGCAATGCATAGTGGGAATCACTACATACTTGTTTACAAGAATGTAAAGCTGATTGTGCAACTTGGAGCTCCCATCAACCTTTTCGAATGCTCAAGAACAATAGTCCACTGTCCACTAGAGCTACCAAACAATCCAGGATGAAAAAAACAACTTTCCTAGATCCTAAGGATTCCGGTATTTGGGATGCTAGGTAGGTGTGGGCAACTCTTCTGCACAACAACTGTTATTGACCACCACTGCGTGGTTTGTTTGTTCTTGCTAGTGCCAATCCAAGGATAGTATTAGTTGGATCAAGAGACTTGTAAGAAACTTTTTGTGGAGTGGAGTAGATGGAACGGCGGATGCCATAGCTAGGGTGGCTTTTCAGACTCTGATCTTCCCCACAAGGAAAGGGGGTCTCAATATCATTGACCCAAACTTATAGTGCAGGGCTTTGCTCTGTAAGATGGTGGTGAGAGGATTGATGCCTAGACAGGAGCCATGGAAGAAGTTTTTCATACATAGCATACAATCCTGTACTCCCACCTCGGGAGGAGACTGGAGGGATACAACTAGATGGAATTTTTCTTCAGCCCTGCTCTCTCCATGCACTGTGTTTGCTTACCACACTTAAGCCTATGTCTCTCACTGGAATACGACTTGAGGTCCTAAGCTACACTTATACTATAACCAACAACACCAATATATCTATAGGTGACAAAAAGCCTCGAAACACTGCATATTGAGATTACCCTACTCTTCCTATGGAAGCCATGGGAAAGAGCCAACAAGTTCACACAATCAACGGTCAACTCTTAAGTACATTGGGGTATGTAGACTTTAAACTAATGGTTGTTCATTAGGAAATAGAGATTCATTTTTATGTTCTCCCCACAAAGGCGATCAACAAACATATGATCTTGGGAAGGACCTGATGCTACATTTTGAACTGCCAAATTGACTGGAGGGCTAGAATAGCAACTCTCACAAATGGGGGGAGAACTGCAGTAATTCAACTTTGTGAAGTTCATTCCACCTCCCCCACAGTACCACCACCTGCAACAATAGGCAATGAAATTGTAAACAGAGGCAATTCCGAGGCCCTAGTAGCCTCCAGTGCATGCCGCAAGCTACTCTTCCACCCCTACTTCCCACACCCAGCACCAAGTGCCCCCCCATAAGTGCCGCAAACAATAGGTACATGAAGCCATTCTCTATGCACAATGCCACTTTAACAAAAGTCAATAGCCCTAGAAGACCAAAGCTGGGGAAGGGTCTTCGATCTCTTCTTGGCCCGCCCCAACACAGGTAATCCCATCCAAGAGAAGAGCTCAATGCTGCCAATCGCCTTGATTGCAAGGGCCAATGACACCACTCCACGCACAATGGCCTCACACATGTTGGTTTGCAACAAAGCTCTTGGAAACCCAGGGCTACTACCAAGGTGAACGAGCCGCTTGGGTCCAGAAACTTTCAACGACACCAAATATGCGGTCCCAACTAGCTGGGGTTTAGAAGGTAGTAACACAAAAACCTATGTCAGCTCTAGATGCAATCCCACAAGAACCTACCCTCGAGCTCAGTGCGATGAACAAGCCCCTAAGCCCAAGGAGTGTCATGATTCCACAAATGATGCAACTCAATGAGAAGGTCACTCATGTCATCAAGGAAGCAACACAAGAACCGACACCTAAAAGCAGGATAGTTACACAAGAACCTTCCTCCAGGCCCATGTGCACGCCATCAAAGGACACTTTACTCAACAAAGCACCAACACTATTACTCGAGCATAACCCGCCTACCACATCAAGGGTCATGGTACCACAAGAACCTGTTTTTGCTCTAGTTATAGGCACACAAGAACCCGTGTGCCTTACCTTAAGAGAGTTGCATTAGAGTGAATGCCACAGCGTCGATACACCCCTGACAATCAAGATTATGTACAAACTCAATATGTGCTCTACTTGGTTGATGATGCGATAGGCTACTGTTTGGTATTCATCTCCATTGAATTCCACATAATCATCAAGACCAGGTCTAGGTGAGTCTGTACGGTAGGCATATCACCCACATGCATCAGCAACTCACAAGTCCTTGGTATTCAAATGCACCCATTCACATTCACGATCATCATTAGGTGAATACGGCCAATATATTCCTTGTGCATTTTCTTCATGTTTTGCATCCTTGCATGCTGACCTCGTGAGTCCATGCATGACCTAGTCTGTTCACCCCTTTTTTCCCTTCCTGCAACACCCTTGACATCAACAGCCCCCTCTTTCTCCTTTTTTCCTTTTTTTCTTTTTTCCCTCTTTCCCTTTTGCCTTTCCCCCCAACTGCTATCCCATAGCCATCGCCTTTCTGTTATCCCCATGGCTGTTGCCTTTCTACTATCCCCACAGCCATCGCCTTTCTATTATCCCCATGGCCATTGCCTTTCTGCTAACCTGCCAACCTATCGCCATAGCTCCCATCCCCATGGCTATCATCATAACTCCTATCCCCATGACCCGTTGCCTTATGCCATACCCTCGGCTGTAGGGATACCAAAACTATAAAAGGCCATCCTATCCCCCGAGTTGTTGCCTTAGCAAAAACAACAAAACTTTGTCAAAATTCTGCCAGATCTTCTCAGCCCTCTGTCCCCTTCTAGCTGGCATTGCACCCACCCTTGAATGTCCTTAGCTTGGTCCTCCTCCACCGACTCTCTTCTCACAAAATTGCCCTTTTTCCCCATGGATCCCTACAACGAATTTTCCGAATTCGAGAAAGAACTCGGCATCCACCCCCCAAATCCACAGCCTACTAACCCCTCTGAATCCTAGAGTATACCCTTAGGGACAAACCAAATGCCCTCTAAAGTCTTGATAGAGGAACTACAAATAGAGGAGGAAATCTCAAAACAACAGGACTCCTAGGATCCATCAGCAGTTAGCCGTGACCACTGTTGAGATATCGAGCTCCACTCGTGATATGCCAGGGTGACCGTTGTGTATTTATGTCATCGACTTGTTAGCTGCAGATGTAGTTGGTACACCGCCCACGAATAATAGCTGGATGATAGCTATCCTTATCTACTCTAGTTCATGGCTCAATTAGTATGCCACCTTAGTTAGTTGAATTTGGTTTGAGACCCACATATAGGGTTCTTCTATTTCTTTGTACTAGAGTTCTTTTGGCTTACACAACTAAGAAGAGGAAAACTATTTTCAGCCTCCACCTGTGTGTGTATTCCCCCATTGTGTATGTGAGAAAGCCGCAAGTGATACTCCTTCCCTCTCTCCCACTATCTTCACATGGTATCAGAGCCTTGTTCATGGTAAGGAGCTCAAGAAACAAACTAAGTTTGTGGTGTCCTGGTAAGAGGACCAGTGTTGCTTTCCTTTTTCGAGTTTGGGAGCAAATCTCTGCAGGTAGCACAGCTAGAAGTGCAAAAGTGCACTATCTCAGATTGAGATGCCCTTCGTGGTGTGGCGAGAGGGCAGTATATGCTACGGGTCAAGGCGAAGCCCTTGGTGACTTTATTTTTTTGATTCCAGGCCATTTCGAGGCCCGTTTTGAAGATAGAGGTTCTTTGCAGGCACTCAAAAAAGGCCCTGTTTTTGCTGTGCGACCACTGCTCTGCTGGTCGGTGAAAAGTTACCGTAGAAATTGCATTGTATGCCTGTGTGTAGAGATATTGGGAGTTGCAGAATCATGCTTGTTGCCTGTTGATGCAAAATCATCACTAGGAAGTGACTATGTGGTCAAATATCACTTTCGTCAGTTTTGCAAATCTGCCCGTGTGAGGCAAAAGCTGTGGTTTTTTGTAGTGATAGAATATTTTGCAGTGTTCTGTAATGGCGTCTGATTCTGTTTCACAGATTGTCACTGAAAAGCTTGACAAGAACAACTTCCAAGCATGGAAGTTTAGAATGACGAATTTCCTTATGGGAAAAGGCTATTGGGAGTTCATTACAGGAAATGAAGAAGAACCAGTTCTTCCTAATGTTCCCAATCAACAGGAAATGCAGGCATTTAAAGAATGGCATGAGAGAGCCAGAAAAGTTATGTACTGGCTGTCTATCAGGATTTTGGATTGTATGATTGTCCATATTCAGGATGCAAGTATGCCAAAGGAGGCATGGGATACTTTGGCAAAAATGTACAGCACAAATACGCAAGCCAGGAAAATGCAGCTCAAACAGGAGTTGCACAATGTGCAGAGAGAAAATTTGAGCATCAATGACTACCACATGAAGGTGAAGAAAATTGCAGGTGCACTTGCTTCCATTGGGTCACCAGTGGAAGATGATGATCTAGTTTTTATGACCTTGAATGGTCTAGGAAAGGATTATGCACAGTTCCGAACATCCATTGTGGTCCGTGAAAAATTTCTTGATTTTGAAGAGTTGTTTGCTCTTCTAATTTTTGAAGAGCAGAGAAATGGGGGTGCATCTTCTTCAAGAGGAACTTCAAAAGAAACTATCTTCTACTCAAATGTTGGAAGAGGTAGAGGCAGAGGTAGAGGAGGCCGATTTGCAGGCCATGGTAGAAATTAGAATATGCAGCAAACTCAAGAAAACCAGTCTTATAGAGGAGGACGTGGTAACTCTAGAGGCAGGGGGAGCCAAAGAGGCCATGGTGGATGGCAGAGAGGCCAAAATGCAAACAACAATGTTGAATGCTACTACTGTGGTAAAATGGGTCATATGGCTAAGGACTGCTACAAAAAGCAGAATGACATTATGAATGGAAAATTGCAGTAAGGCAATTATGCATCTTCTAGTAGGCAGGGCGATGACAGAAATGAGCATCTATTTATGGTGCAGCATATGACCAATTCTGTGACAAGTGTAGAAGAATGAAATGATGTGTGGTATGTTGACTCAGGTGTGTCAAACCACATGACAGGTCATGCAGAATGGATGCAGGATGCAAGGAAAATGGAAAAACTAGGATTTGTGGAGACTGGTGATGATACTGCACATCTTATTCTGTAGATTGGTAAAATTCCTTTGTCTATGTAGGATGGGAAAAAGAAATACTTGTCTGATGTACTTCATGTCCCGAACATCACCAAGAACCTGGTTTCTGTTGGTCAAATGGTTGAGCAAGGCTTGCAGGTCAAATTTAATCCTCATGGATGCTTTGTTGAGGATATGAAAAATAACGGTCGCTTGATAGCAAAAGGAAAGAAGAAGGGTAGGATGTTTACGTTGGATGCGGACATGCCTGAATTGAGTGCAGCAATGTTTGCACATGGGACCGGTGTAGTTGCAGATATTGATATCTGGCATAAATGCATTGGTCATGTTAATATACACGACTTAAATCAATGCAAGCCCAAAATATTGTTGCAGGATTGCCTAAATTCAAGGTTGCAAAAATGCATAAGGTTTGTGAAGCCTGTCAATTTGGAAAACAGGCAAGGAAACCATTTCCTAGGCATGTTCAAGAGAGTAAAAAGCCATTGGAATTAATCCACTCTGATGTGTGGACTACTAAAGCTGCATCTATTGGAGGCTGTCACTATTTTGTCACTTTTATTGATGACTTCAGCAGAAAAGTTTGGGTGTATTTTATGAAAAAGAAAAGTGAAGTGTTTGGGCACTTCAAAGCTTTTAAAGCTATGGTTGAAAAAGAAACAGGTCTGCAAATGAAATGCCTAAGGTCAGATGGAGGGGGAGAGTACCTCTCAAATGAGTTTGCAAGGTCCCTGCAGGAGCATGGCATAAAGCAGCAATATTCATGCAGTCATACCCCACAACAAAATGGACTTGCAGAAAGGAAAAACAGGCATATTGGAGAAGTATCTCGGGCCATGCTAAATGAAAAAGATCTACCGGATTATTATTGGGCTAAAGCAGGCTATAGCAGTTTACATAATGAACAGGACTCCCACTGCAGCAATACATGGCATGACGTCAGAGGAGATGTATACTGGTAGGAAACCAGACATTTCTCATTTGAAAATTTTTGGTTGCCTGGCCTATGTTCATGTGCCAGATGAGTTGAGGTCCAAGTTGGATCCAAAAGCTGAGAAGTGCATCTTTATTGGTTATTCTCTATAGCAAAAAGGGTATAGATGCTATAACCCTTCTACTCGTAAGTTTACAGTGAGCAGAGATGTTGTTTTTGATGAGATGAGCAGCTGGTATAAACCAATAAATGTGATGATTGATGTAGATGCACAAAATGGTAATGTTGCACAGAATTCATAGTAGCAATCACACAATATCAGTGGACCTACAGTGTCCTCTAGCAGTGGTTCACATACTTTGCCATGGACAGGCAGGTTGAGATCAAGAGAATCTCCTCAAAGCAATGCAGATAGTGGTACGCAGGTATCACGAAAAGGAAAAGAGAAGGTAGATCAGCCCATGTTTGATGTGAATGCAGGTCACTCTTATGTGGATGGTGAATCCAGTGGCTCAGAACAGAGCATTGATGATGAGTTGGGTATTCCTTTTGTTGTTACACCTGGAGTAAGGAAGACCAGAAATAATTTGAGAGCACCTAGAAGTGAGCCTATTTTGCATAGGTCTACTAGAGCTAGGTATCCTATGGATAGGTTAAAATATGATGGGTTTACAGCCATTCACTATGCCTATATGGTCAAAGTGATACAAGAACCAGAACCCACTTCTTTTGAACAAGCCATGGGAAATGAAAAATGGGAGAAAGCCATGGATGAAGAAATGGATGCCTTGGAAGCAAATGCTACATGGGAATTGGTGCCTTTGCCTAAAGACAAGAATGCAATTGGCTATAAGTGGGTTTATAAGATCAAGCACAATGCATATGGTTCTGTGAACAGATACAAGTTGTCAAGGGGTATGCACAGACATACGGCATTGATTATGAAGAAACATTCAATTTGGTTGCAAGGATGGCAACTGTAAGAGCAGTCATTGCTATGGCTGCATCAAAGGGATGGTCTTTACATCAGATGGATGTAAAGAATGCCTTCTTGCATGGTGATTTGCAAGAAGAGGTCTTTATGGAGCAGCCACCAAGTTATGTTCATGCTATTCATCCTGAGTTTGTTTGCAGGTTGAAGAAAGCCTTGTATGGCTTGAAGCAAGCACCTAGAGCAAAGTCTGACAAGATAGGACATTATCTTGTCACTATTGGCTTTCAAATTTCCAAGGCAAGTTTCTCACTCTATGTGAGAAAAACAGAGAAAGGTATTATGCTGCTTGTCATTTATGTTGATGATTTGATCATCACAGGTGATAGTGATGAAGATATCTTTCATGTGAAAACGCTATTGAAGCAGAAGTTTGAGATGAAGGATTTGGGAGAGCTGCGTTATTTCTTGGACATTGAGGTGATTAAATCACCAAGTGGGATACAGCTCTTGTAGAGGTAGTATGGATTGGACATGCTATCCAAATATGGGATGACAAGCTGTAAGCCTATTTCAGTTCCTTTGGAGCAGAATGTGAAGCTGAGCATAGATGCAGGTGAGCTTCTAGAAGACCCTACTATGTACAGACGCATAGTAGGAAGTTTGATTTATATGACTATTACAAGGCCAGATTTAAGCTATGTTGTTGGATTGGTAAGTCAGTTTATGCAGGCTCCAAGGAAACCGCATTTGGATGCGGCTAGACGCATACTCAGGTATGTGAAGTCCACATTGCAGTATGGACTATTTTATGAGGCTGGGGTTCAGATACAGTTGCATGGATACACTGATGCTGATTGGGTTGGTAGTACTTCTGATAGACGATCTACCAATGGATATGTGTTCTCTTTTGGGAGTGCTACAGTCACCTGGAGCAGCAAGAAACAGCCTACAGCTGCCTTGTCGAGCACAGAGGCTGAGTACAGGGGTGCAGCAATGGCTGCATGTGAGGTAGCTTGGTTGCATAAGCTACTTTATGATATGCATCAGTCTACAGATGGGCCAATTGTCATTTATTGTGACAACATGAGTAGCATACACTTGGCAAATAACCCAGTCTATCATGCTAGGACAAAGCACATTGAGGTGCATTATCACTTTGTGCGGGAGAAGGCTTTACTAGGTCTTATTGATCTAGTTTATGTCAGCACAGAGGATCAGGTCACTGACATATTCATGAAGGCATTGGGCGCAGAGAAGCTGCGCAAGTTCAGAGACCTACTTGGTGTGCAAGAATTGGGATTGAGCTCGAGGGCGAGTGTTGAGATATTGAGCTCCACTCGTGATATGCCAGGGTGACCGTTGTGTATTTATGTCACTGACTTGTTAGCTGCAGATGCGGTTGGTACACCGCCCACGAATAATAGCTAGATGATAGCTATCCTTATCTACTCTAGTTTGTGGCTCAGTTAGTATGCCACCTTAGTTAGTTGAGTTTGGTTTGAGACCCACATATAGGGTTCTTCTATTTCTTTGTACTAGAGTTCTTTTGGCTTACACAACTAAGAAGAGGAAAACTATTTTCAGCCTCCACCTGTGTGTGTATTCCCCCATTGTGTATGTGAGAAAGCCACAAGTGAGACTCCTTCCCTCTCTCCCACTATCTTCACAACCACCCCCTCAAAGACATCCAGGAAGCATACCCCACCTCCAATGCAGGGGGAGTACAAGATTGTGAGATCCCTAATGTATTCGCCTCTCAAAGAAGCTTGGCTGCAACAACTCAACGACTGCACAATCCACTCTAGATATGCTTATGAGGGGCATGAGTACACCCTCCACTACCACAACATGGCTGTGTACCAATCCCTCAAGGAGCCATAGGTACAAGCCTCCCTAGCTCTGACAGGCCTTGGGCCTGTTGCGGACCGCCTGCCTTGTCACCTCGACATGAAGATGCTCGAGGAATTCCTCCATGTCTACAACTTGAACACTAATGTCAACATTCTTTGCAATGCAAGAGGCACCCCCCGCCTCTACCACCTCAATGTGGACATGGTGCGCATTGCCTTTAGCCTCCCAGTCATTGCAGTAGACAAGTACTCGCAAAAGAAGAAACTGCATGAAGCCCTCAGCCATATCTGCAACTATTATTAGAAGAAGAGCAAGGGCCACATCCAGTTCTCCAAAATCACAAAGCCGGAGTTGGAGAAATCAGCACACGTGCTCCAATGGCATCAAACACATGGACCACCATCAATCAATCATGCCCAACATCCTCGCAAGGTCGGCAGCACCACAAGTGACCAAGTGGGTGGACTACTTCTGAACATAGATGCGGGAAGACCTCAAGATGCATGGTGGGATCCTAGGCAACCCCATGTTGCATATGCCCATCCTCTACCACATGCTAGGGCAATAACTGCCGATTGGATATGGGCTGGTTGACAAAGCAGCCACATGACCTATTCCAACAAAAGAAGAGGAGACAATGGCCATACCAAAATGACTAAGAATAGATCCGAGTGCCACCCCCTCCAGCTGTCTTGCTCAGCCACCCCTTGATAGCCAATTGTGTGCCCAATAAGAAAATCGCCAGGTGTGGGAATTCCTACAAATGCAACACTCCCTCAAGCACTCCACTTTGCTCTCTAAAGGCAAGGCTACTAGCCAAGACCCCATCGACATTGAAGATTGCCTAGGGACAATACTATACGAATTAGCCTCCACCCTGGAGCCCAAGGCACTCTATCCACCCCCTTTGTTCCCAAGTCATGGCCTTAGCTTTCGTCAAATCCTAGGAGACCTCCTACTTCATCACCGGATCGTCTTCATCCCCAAGGGTCGGGCTCATAGAAGCCCTCCAATTTGCAGTGCACTGTAATACCAGACATTGGTCACCTACAGCACCATCTCATAGGTGGTACAAACAATTTTGCAGAGGAGTCAAGAGCATGCCTCCCAACTATAATCCTCTCTCCTCTAAGCACAACTTAGTGCATGCGATAGCCACACCCTTATGGTCCTTGCACAAGCTACCAAGCAAACCGACCTAGATAGAGTGGAGGAATATTGGGCCAAGGCCGAAGAGCTGGAAGTTTCCCTCACCAAGCTCAATGATGAGCTTTCTGCTAGTGATATCCTAGTGCAAACCCTTATGGACTAGTTGCATAAGGCAAAATCCAGCCTTCATGCCGTGGAAGAACCAAGGGTGCAAGCCAAGGAATAGCACGCTAGGCTAAGGGAATGTTCCGACAGATAGATCCAAACACTCCAAGATCTCCTAGCACAGGAGTGTGCCCTCACATTCACCATGCAAGCAGAGAATGAGAGCCTGCGCACATCTAGCCACCCAGAGGAATTGACATTGGAAGACAGGGAGTAGTAGTTCTCCATGCACCAGGAAGTCTTCGCACAGCTCGTCACATACACTCTTGCCCCATGCACCATCCCCCTAACACTCCAAATGCACTTCGACGCACTCCATGTATAGAATCTAATCTCCACATAGACCTCACCACCCCTCTTCTGCCCAACACACTCCACACCATTATCTGCCGCAATCTCGATCAATGTTGCCCTGTCCTTTCCATGTCTTACTTCTCCCTCGACCTCTAGCGTGCCAGTCTCTCACTCCTCCATCCTTCTGATCTCCAAACCCTTGCTGCCCACCCCATCCTGCTAAACTTCTAGACGTGGTGTTGCATAATCATGGAGTCCACAAACTATCCATACGATGATGAAGTGATGCAACTACTGAAGCTTGACAAACTTAGCCCATGGGTCTGCACTCCTGACAGCCTCCAAGTAGACCTCCAAGTAGACTGTGGGGGTTAAAGGTCACTGTGCCTTTACCCTGGTTATGTACAATACTCAAACACATATATAAATGAATGAAAAAGAAGATTAGGGGGTTCTACACCCACCAAAACTTGTGTGGCTCTCTGTTTCTCTCTCTCCCTCTTCCATTCTTGCTTTTGTTGAGAGCACTCTCAACTAGTATTAGAGCCCGAGTGATCTAGCTGAGCGTGCGTGAATGCTTGAAGCTCAACAGCTCTGTGGGAGGAAGGAGAAGCTCTGTGGGAAGCTTTGTGGGTGACTTTACTTGCATCCGAGTGTGCAGAGACCTTGGAGGAACCTTTGGAAAAGTCACTTTGGCTTAACGAAGTGGTTTTGAGAGCCTGTTAAGTAATTTCAAAGAAAAAGTCGTTTTTTGAGCTTTTCCCTGTTCCGTTCGATGTGACAGAGACTCCGTATTGACTTGTAGAGGCAACTATTGCTTGCTTTTAGTGTCCACTTCACTTCAGGAGCTTGGAAACACCTTCATTCTTGAATCTAGGGTCATTTCATTGGATTTCTGACTCACTGTGTCAATTCCTACGTTTTTCTGCCCGGGTGTTGGAACTCAAGTTTGGAGCAACCATTTGCAGATCTGTTAGTTCCGGTGGACTTAGGAGGTCCTAAAACTTCTATGTTGCTCATCATTTGCACTCCGGGAGTTTACAAATAGCTCTGTTTCAAAAAACGTTTTTCAGCCCATGTGTTGAACCCAGTAATTGAGACCATGGTTTCCAAAACCGTCTGTCCCATTGCATTTCGGACGCCCAAAAACCCCTACCTATCAGTTCTTGCACGATTCGGTGGAGGATTTTCAGAGTTATAGATCTCTGTGTATTCGATTTCATCTCTCTGTTATGCATTTTTCATTCTAAGGTTTTGAAACCTTAGATTTATGCCACATGGCAGTGGATAAGTGTTGACTCCCATTTCTCACTCATCGGTTGGGATTTTGGAGTTTCGGCAGAAGAGAGATATTTGTAGATTTTCTTGTTGAGTCCAATTATGCAATGGCACCCATGTTTTGAGGCATCTCAGGTGCTCTTTTCAATAGCGGTCATTACCGTGGGACCATGATTTCTTGAGCATACCTTATGCAGATCACTCTGGTTGTAGTTTGAGTAGTGTGCGCTCATTCGTGGTCTGCATTTGGTTGTAGTGGATGATTTGTAGGCCATTTGGATGCATTGCGGTCCTTATTGGATGTGCTGATAGGCCCAAATTGCCTTATGGGATGCTATTTTTATGGACACTTTGCACATGGATGCTATTTTATGCTGAGGGACAGCTTTGACACATTGCAGGTGATGCACTGATAGTGCTATGCTCTCTTGGATGAGATATTAATGCATATGCCAGTGGGCGGTGTTTATGCTTGAGTCATTTGGCACTTATTGGCATTTTGGATTGCCATTGCAGTTGGCATTTTCTTTTGGGCCAAATTTGCTCATATGGATGCATAGTACATGCACATGAGTCAGAGGCTTTGAGACATGAGTTTCGGTGATATTTCATTCTATTGTGGCATACACATTTGGGTGCACCTGGTATTTGGTGTGATTCTCTCTTGTATGCACTAGCATTTGGGATTTGCATTATGGCATCCTCTTTTATGTCTGAAAAGGAGTTTTTCAACATTAAAAAGTTTGATGGGACAAACTTTTCTTTGTGGAAAGGACAAATAAGGAATGTGCTTATTCAAAAGAAGCAGATTAAACCCTTGGCAGGGATTGAAGCTAAGCCTGCAAATATGTATGAGGATGATTGGAATGAGTTGGATGCATTAGCAAAGTCTACTATTAGACTTCATCTTGCAGAATCAGTTTATTTCACAGTAGTAAATGAGCAGACTACGGAAGATTTATGGAAGAAACTATGTGCCACTTATGAAAAGGAAACTACCTCATATAAAGTTTACCTCATGAAGAGGTTGTTTGAGCTGCAGATGAAGGAAGGGGTCTCCATTGCTTCTCACTTGAATAAATTCAATATTATTTTCAGCCATCTTCAGGCTCAGAAGATGAATTTTGATGCGGAGACTAAGGCAATATTTCTCTTATGTTCATTGCCATCCTCATGGGATACCTTCCGTACAACTGTCAGTAACTCTGCACCTGGTGGGGTACTGAAATTTGATGATGTTGTGGGTAGCTTGTTGGCCGAGGAGATTAGACGGAAGTCTATGGATGGCAACAAGCAGGATGCAGCCTTAAATGTGCAAAGGGGCAGATCACAGTTCAGGGGGAAGTCCCAAGACAGAGGGAAGTCTCATAGCAAATCCAGGGCACGGAACATTGAGTGCTACCACTGTGGCAAGAAGGGCCGTATGAAAAAGGATTGCTACAAGCTGAAAAGAGAGCAAAAGGATAAGAAAAAGAATGCAAATTGGGGTGCAAATCAAAAGGAAGAGAGTCCAAGGGAGGACAAAGGAAAAGTGAAGATCGAGGAGATCAATGCAATCACACATGATAGTGACAATGATGTTCTCTTCATGTCTAGTTTATCTGCAGAGTTGCTTACCACTTCAGATGATGCATATTCCTAGGATTGGATTTTGGATTCTGGTGCTTCATTCCATGTTACTCCCCATAGGCTATGGTTCTCCACTTATGACAATGGAAAGACAGGTTGTGTACATCTTGGAAATGACTATGCATGTGACATAGTGGGAGTAGGTGACATAAAGTTTTCTTTTGCAAATGGGTCTGAATTTATTTTGAAACATGTGAGACATGTGCCTAAGTTGACCAAGAGTCTTCTTTCAGTGGGTCAGCTAGATGATGTTGGTTTTCACACCACTTTTGGCTTTCAGAGTTGGAAAATTCAAAAGGGCTCTATGCTTTTGGCCAGGGGTGCCAAGTGTGGGACTTTGTATCCCTTACATGTATTAGGGGTATTTGATCATGTTGTTGCAATAACCGAGCAGCCAAGCACTTCTCTGTGGCATTGCAAGTTGGGGCACATTAGCCAGAATGGAATGAAACTCTTATGCCGTTTGGGTTATGTACCGCATTTGAGTTTCTCTGATTTTGAATTTTGTGAGCACTGTCTCTATGGGAAATGTCTCTATGGGAAGTAGACTAAATCAGCCCTTAAAATAAGGGGAAAGAAAGAGTTTGAAAAGCTTGATTTGGTGCATTCAGACATATGTGGTCCCATGCCTACACGGTCATTAGGCAGGGCTGAATACTATGTGACATTCATTGATGATGCAACTAGGAAAGTGTGGGCTTATGCTATAGCTCGGAAGAGTGATGTGTTCCAGGTATTTCAGAAATGGTTGGCCTTGGTTGAGAATCAGTCAGGTAGAACGCATAAATGCCTACGGCCTGATAATGGTGGAGAGTATCTCTCTCATGACTTTCAGCATTTCTGTGATACACGTGGGATTAAGAGGGAGCTCACATCCCCTCGTACTCTAGAGCAAAATCCAGTTGCAGAAAACATGAACCATACCATTCAAGAAAGGTTGCAATGCATGCTTTCCAATGCAAGTCTTTCTGGTGGTTTTTGGGCTGAGGCAATGAAGATTGCAGTGCATGTGATCAATAGATCACCTAGTAAGAGTTTGGATGGTGGTATTCCTGAAGAGGCATGGAGTGGCAAGAAGCCCTCTTACTCTCATTTGCGTATATTTGGGTGTGAGGCATATGCACATGTGCCAAAAGAGCTTCGAAGGAAGCTAGATCCTAAGTCTAGGAAATGGATCTTTCTAGGTTATGGTGAAAGTGGTGAGATGGGCTATCGTCTCTGGGATCCAGAAGCAAAGAAGATCATACACAGCCATGATGTAGTTTTCAATGAGAAGAAGATGCATAAGGCACCCATAAGGGATGTGGAAATGAGGAGAATCACTTTGCAGGATGTGAATGCACCCACATATGTTGATAGACAGCAAGCTGTCCGTGCACCAAATGTGCAAGAAATGGTACCACCAAGTACTCCCACAGATATACAATCAAGGGTAGATGATGGATCATCTATTGGTGGCAATAATGAGCCAAATGTGGCTGATATGCAGGTGGGACAGCAAGCTGAAATGTCCTTGAGAAGATCATCTAGAGTATCTAGACCACCTGATAGGTTTGTTCCACGGGTAGACTATGTGATGCTTACTGATTGCCGGGAGCCTTCTTGCTAGAGAGAGGCTATGATGCGCGAGGATCAACGCAAGTGGGAGTATGCTATGCAATTAGAGATGAGTTCACTTATGAAGAATAAGACTTGGGACTTGGTTTCTTTGCCACATGGAAAGAAAGCATTGCCATGTAAATGGGTCTACAAAATGAAGGTCACAGGTGATGATATGCCTAGGTACAAGGCCCGTTTGGTCGCGGAAGGGTTCAAGCAAGAGAAAGGTGTGGACTTTGATGAGATATTCTCTCCAATTGTGAAGATGACCACACTTAGATGCATGCTTGGACTAGTGGCATCAGAGGATATGGAGCTTATGCAGATGGATGTCAAGACAACTTTCTTGTGTGGGGATTTGCATGAGGAAATCTACATGGTGCAGCCGGAAGGCTTTGAAGAAAAGGGCAAAGAGCATTTAGTTTGCAAGCTGAAGAAGAGTCTGATGCTTTCATTCAGTCCCAGGGTTTTAGAAGGAGTGAAATTGGTCACTGCCTCTACACTAAAAGAGCTAAGGATAATAGCCTGATAATCTTGGCACTGTATGTGGATGATATGCTATTGGCTAGCAAGAATACTTATGAGCTAGATGCATTAAAGGCCAAGTTGCATGAGGCCTTTGATATGAAGGATTTGGGATTTGTAGGTCATATTCTTGGTATGCGCATCACGCGTGATCGGAGTAGGAAACTCTTTTGGCTTTCACAAAAAGAGTATGTTACAAAAGTATTGCAGCGTTTCAATATGGAGGGGGGGAAGGCAGTGAGTACTCCATTGCCTCCATATGTGAAACTGAGTCATACAGATAGTCCCAAATCAGATGAGGAAAGGGCCATGATGGCCAAGGTTCCTTATGCATCAGCAGTTGGGAGTCTTATGTATGCTATGATAGCTACTAGACCAGACATTGCATTTGCAGTGGGAGTTGTTAGCCGGTATATGGCTAATCCAAGAAAGAGGCATTGGCAGGCTGTTAAGTGTATCATGAGGTACATGAAGGATACCAAGGAGATGTGCATCTACTTTGGTAGAGGAGACATGTGACTTCGGTACATAGATTCAGACTATGCAGGGCATGTGGATAGTAGGAGATCCACTTCTGGTTATGTGTTCACCTTTGCAGGTGGTGCAGTGTCATGGATGTCTCACGCACAGAAGTGCATTGCCTTGTCTACCACAGAGGCTGAGTATGTTGCAGCCACAGAGGGTTGCAAGGAGGCTATATGGCTTGATCGGCTAGTGGGAGATTTGGGGATTCATACAGGTGTACCGACATTGCATAGTGATTCCATGAGTGCTATTCACCTAGCATGGAATCCAGTCTTTCATGCAAAGACCAAACACATTGAGGTCAGGTACCATTTCATCAGGGAGGTACTTGAGGACAAGCGCATAGAGCTTGTCAAGGTTCATACAGATGATAACCCTGCAGATATGCTGACGAAGAGTCTACCTAGTCTGCAGTTTGAGTATTGTCATGTATTGATGGGCATTGGATAGTATGCTCACTGGTTATTCTCCCTTAAAGGCACATTGTCCTTTAAGTGGGAGGTTGTGGGGGTTAAAGGTCACTGTGCCTTTACCCCGGTTATGTACAATACTCAAACACATATATAATTGAATGAAAAAGAAGATTAAGGGGTTCTGCACCCACCAAAACTTGTGTGGCTCTCTGTTTCTCTCTCTCCCTCTTCCATTCTTGCTTCCGTTGAGAGCACTCTTGTAGACATCAACTAGATACAAACCTATGGCCGGGCCTCCTCCATCCAAATGCAAGGACACCTAGTTGCTTATCGCTCCACTGCCTACCATCCCTCATAATCATCATTTTGTATAACCACGTGTTACAAGCTCTCCAGGACTCCCTCGAGTCCCCAGTCAGCATTTTTGAAACCATTCTTGTAGCCTACCCCATAGATGCCACCGAGGAGGAAGGGCAGGAAGCCATAGCTATCTTCAACTCTACCAACCCCCCCATCGAAATTCCGCAGCCACCTCCTACAAATCCCGCTCAACCCCCCCAACAATCCACAAATCCTGTCTCGCCCCCTCTCCCCCACACAAACCTCCCATAATACTTCTCTAATACCTCCAACACAAGCTTTGCACAGCACGGGACCTCCCAGTCCATTTCCTCCAACCCTCATGTCAACCTTCTCGATGAGACACTCAAGAAATAAAAAACAACAGTGGGTGTAGACCATAGTATAAAAACATGCTCTCACAAATACACACCCACACACCCACACATACTTGAGCATGCATTTATACAAAGTCTTCGTACCGAGTTTCTGTCGGCACTCTGGAGGTGTCTGGAGGTGAAGGGTAGACTTAGCCATCATGAAGGTTAGCACTAAAGGAGAAGGCTAATTCAAAAGTAGTCCAAAATCTCTTCATTCAAGCTACAACTACTTGTGAAGTCTAAACAATTTCATTTTAGTCTCTCCCAAATGAGCATCTAAATCTAGCTGATAGGGCAACACACCAATTAAGATAGAAAGAATTATAGGCTACGAAAGAGGCCTTCATAGGTAACCAGTGATATTAGGAAAGTCTTTGAGGCATTACTGTTAAACACAAATATCACTATGGCTAGAATAGATGACTTCTTGAAAAAAGGCCTTAGATAGGTAGGTAGTATCCTGCCTTGGACGCTTCAGGCTCAAGCTTGCCAAAAAAGCTTGGACCTTCTTTAGTTCAAGTTCCCTAATTGCTCCTTCAGTTTCCTTCAACATAATGATAAGTAAGGGGTTGGATGGGGCCACTCCTATAACTAGTTGAAGAGCCGAGCAAGAACAAGCGGGTTGAAAGATTATACATATTCCTAGCAATGTTCTTGTTGCCAAACTATGACGTTGATGGGTTTTTTTGTGCAACTGATATCTTTTTGTATTGGATGACAATGCCATGTAGATCATAGATACACTACAAGAAAACTAGGTAGAAATGGCACCCAATTTTCATTTTTGCCATTTCTTATGTATGAAATAGCAACAATTTCTCAAAGTGCCATATATTTGTAGAAATGGTAGGTAGAAATGGCAACCAATTCTTGAAATGCCATTTCTTGGGAAGAAATGGTAGTAGGAAATGGCAGCCTTTTCTTGTTTGCCATTTCTTAGGAATAAATGGCAACAATTTCTTGATTGCCATTTCTTTTGAAGAAATGGAAGCACAAAATGGCAACCATTTCTTGCATTGTGCATGCATATTAAAAATATATATCAATGTGCTTTAGCATATGTGTGTGTGTGTGTGTTGTCGAATGGGTATGATGCTTTGCAAAGGCTTTAATGAGAATAACATAGTTTTGCTTGTTGCAAACTTTTATGCGGATCAGAAATCATGGTTGAGCATGCATATATTCATAATTCTTACCATGCCATCATGCATGAGTGTTAAAAATATGCATTGGTATGCTTCAAGAATGTGTGTGTGTGTTTGATGGGTATAATACTTTTCACATTCCTTAATGACCCTTGTGCTTGAAAAGTTTGATATATATTGGATTGGTAGAAGCACATTGATGGATGTTTTTGGCACTCATGCACAACAAGAAATGTGGCAATACACATGCCTTAACATGTAAATGATTGTGTCTATGTGTGTGTGTGTGTGTGTGTGTGTGAAATGGGTATGATACTTTCATGACCCTTAATGATAGGTAAGATCCTTGTTCTTGCAAGTTTTGATGTGGATCATGTATCATTTGCATGGTTAGGCTTGCATATTTCCACAATTTTTATCATGCATTGCACATGGGGATTAAAAATTATGCATTGATGTGCTTCTAGCATATGTGCATATGTTTCATGGGTATGATACTTTGCATAGGCCTTAATGAAGTCTTGTAATATAGTTTCTCTTTCAAAAATTTACATGGATCCAATATCATTTGCATGTTTGGCCACGTGTATTTTCACAATTCATTCCATGCATCATGCCTAACTGTTAAAACTCAACATTATTCTGGTTCTAGCATATGTGTAAGTGGATCCAATATATATATAATACTTTGTGTCTTAGTAAGATGCAAGTCTTGTTCTTATAAATTTTGATGTTGAGAGGATATCAATATCATGTTTAGGCATACGTATTTCCACATTTCATACCATACATCATCCATGAGTGCTAAAAATATGCATTGATGTGCTTCTAACCTATGTGTGTGTGTTTGATAGGTATGATACTTTAGATAGGACTTAACAAGGGTATATCCTTGTTCTTTCAAATTTTTATGTGGATTAGTTATCATTTTCATGGTGGTCAAGCATGTGTATTATCACAATCCTTACCATGCAACGTGCAATGTGCTTCTAGCATATGTGTGTGTGTATTTAATGGGTATGATACTTTGCAGAGGTTTTAATGAGATTAAGATCCTTGTTCTTGCAAGTGTGATGTGAATCAAATATTATTTTCATGTTTGGGCATGCATATTTCTATTATTCTTATGATGCATCATACAAGAGCCCATTTTCACATTTCTTATCATGCATCATATTAGAGTGCTAAAACTATGCATCGATGTGCTTCTAGCATATGTGTTTGTGTCTAATGGATATGATACTTTGTGTAGAATTTAATGAGAGTAGAAACTTTGCTATTGCATAGCTTTGATGTGGATCAGATTGTTAGATATCAATGCTCCACTCTCATGTAACTACGCAAGAACCAGCTAACTCTACTTGTAAGCCCCCCATATGAGGAGAAGGCATTTGAGTAGCTCGATTATCCGGTAGGTTCTGGTTTGGACACCAGATGGGGGCCATGTGTGGCCTAATGGCTGGATGGCTTCAGATAGAGTTGGCACATTGCCAACTAGGCTACATGCAAGTGCGGGAAGGCATCCCATGACTGACCGCACTGAGGGTAGACAGAGCATTTCCCAGGGCAACCCACTCTTGGGTTGCGGGGCCTGTTTGGAGGCCCAAATGATCTCGGATGGCTATGGGCCGAACGATGACTATAGGCCAATTGCTCTATTCTGTGCCACGGTTCTATCATGTGGTCGATGGCCTATTTCGAGACTGACCTCAAGTCGGCCGGTTTGGGTGGACTGGGTCAGTCTCCCAATTGGGTCTAATCAACTACGACTGGTGGCTATGTAAGAGCAAGCCCGTGAAGCCCATTATCATCACTGGCTACAACAACCCTGATTCCTTAGCATCCAGCCTCCGTCCTCTACTGTTTCTAGCATGCCATCGAAGCTCCTCACACAGGAGCACACGGCTGGGAGGCAGTGCCATCTATTGTATCAGTTTTACAATAATCAAAATTTTGATTCTCCATACTATCCGCTTATCTCTCTTGCATACGAGATCCTGTTATCTGTTGAGCACAGATGTTGTATTGTTTTCTTACATGGTATCAGAGCTTGGGCTCTAGTAAGAAGATTTGGTAGTGTGTTTCTATTTGCGAGTAGATTGTGAGAGATGGCCCCGGCCGCAAGACTACCATTCGGCAAAAGCGGAAAGTTGGACAGCACTAACTATCCACTCTGGAAGTTCAAGATAAGACCATCCTAAGCACATATGAGCTTTGGGATACTGCTACTGGGGTGGACCTGAAGCCAGTTCCGAGACCGAATCTAGCCAATGCAGCACAACAGATAGTACCATATGCAGATGAGATTCTCGCGTGGACAAGAAGAAATGCAAATGCGCTGTGTTCTATTGTCTGCAGTGTAAGTGATTCTGTCATGGCGTTAATTCAACATGTCACCACAACAGAGGAGGTATGGACGGTCTTGAAAAATCAGTACGAGACCACGAATCAGACACGGATTCAGAATCTGGAGACTCAACTCGTGAACAAGAAACTGTCTGAGTCTGAAACGGCAGAGAAGTTCATCACCAGGGTGAAGAATCTACACGATCAGATGACTGCGATTGGCATCACCATCACCAGCGAGAATCTAGCACGAAGGTGCATATGGATTCTCCCACCAAAGTATGACGGTCTTGTTATGGCGCTGAATATGCAGAACAGAAATCCGCCCCTCAACTTTGAGGATTTTAGCGCAATGCTTCTGGAGGAGGAGATGCATCAAAAGACGAGGACTGGAGAAGATTTGGCTTTTTATGCTAGATCAAAGAAAGGTAAGGGTAAGGACTCTGGTAACCCATCTTCTTATGATGATAAAAAGATAAAGAAGAAGATCAAGTGCTTCTATTACAACAAGGCAGAGCACAAGTAGAATGAGTGCTAGAAGAAGATTGCGGATGAGAAGAATGGAGTAAAGAAAGAGTCTAGCAACAACGCGCAGACAGTACTAGTAGATATGTTTGTAGCAATTGAGGAGATTTGCACGGAGGTAGTTCATGTACCTGCGGATGAACCTTAGATTATTGATAGTGGTGCATCGTGCCACATGACCCGTCGGAAGGATTGGTATACCTCTCTACATCTAGTAGCTAGTCACGAGCATTACAATATCTGTGATGGCTTTTCTAGCTAAGGATAGTGATTGCTTGTAAGAAGGCAAGGAGGAGACTTAGGTAGTTGATCGTGGCTTCGGAATAGTGATGCAGTCAGGAGCTAGGAAAGTTGATGTTTTTTGTCTTGGATTGTTTGGTAGCTCCAGTGGAAGGTGGACTGCTGTTCTTGAGCATTCAAAAAGGTCGGTGGGAGCTCCAAGTTGCGCCATCAGCTTTACGTGGCTGTAAACAAGTACATAGTGATTGCCACCGTGCATTGCTCCAAGGGCAACTCAATAGATTGACCGGATGATCAACAATGGCATAAGTGAACCGTCATCAAGATATCAAATAGCACAAGAGCTCTCATGTCGAACGTGATGGTCGCACAATGGCACCTCAAGGAGATATATCAATGAAAAGCAGCTAATATTATGCCAAGTATTCATGAAGAGAGCTAATTCAATTCTTGAAGCTTGCAAGCTATTCTATGAATTAGACAATATAGAAGGAGGTCAAGGTGCTCTACTCACAAATAGCAAAGGGAAGGAAATTTTGGTGCAAAAATATTCGTGGAAGGTTTCATTCAAAGCAAGGTGCATGTTGGCTCTTCAAGGCACTTGGGGAGTAGAGGAGACTTGTTGAAGGGGATCGATTTCTTTTCACATGGAGTCAAGCTCTGGACAAGAGGTTATGCAGTTCACTCATTGAACAATGGTTTAAACAAGATCCTAGGGTTCCATCTGAGCTCTAAGGGATCGAGTCGATCATTTTGGTGACAAGTCTTTCTGATCTTACAGAGGGTTCCATCTATGAGTTCATGATTTCCAAGATGTTATAATTTCTATACTTCAGTGATCTTGTATTTTCGATAGTTATTGGTACATGGCATTTCTTCGTGTTTCCAATTTACAGTGATTTGAGTTTGTTTTGGGATTGCATTTCTTCTCGATGTGTTCGCAAACGTAATTATTCATCCAGCTATAAAGTCATTTCAGGTTAGATCTCTAGTCTTATTATAATAAAAAAGGAATCCATGCCCATTTCCAAACAACATTGCTGGGACTAAGAGAAGCATGCAATACCGGACCTAGCATCAATTTGCACCTCCGAGAACATTGGAAGCTCGCTCACATTAAGTAAAGGTCCCGGGTCAACTGAGATGTAATCTCAACCGTCCGATCCAGACAATCTCCACCTACACCATACTAACCAGGGTTTAGAAACGCAACCTTACCAACTCTGCGAGGCAGCAAAGCCACATCTTGCTTGCCTCTACAAAGCTCACTTCCTCGTCCTCGCGTCAGACATAGAATCGCATGCAGCCACCAGCAATGCAGAGGCACTTAAGCTCGTACGAATGGAGGAGCCCTTTGACCCGCAATCTAAACAAGAGTTTGCCTTTGGTCAACGATATAGCCGCCGTTGCTCCTCTATTTTGCGAGATTAAGCAAGACAAGCCTCAGCTCATCGCTGTCGTTACAAATCTCTGCTGCGAATGTCCCAATGCTGTTGCCAACGCTTCTGCCTGCTCTGTTTTGCAACGTTATACAAGGCGAGCCTCAGTTCACCGATCCTCTCGCCATAGTCGTCTAAAGGAGATCAAAGCAGCCGGCTGTAAGGAGTTTCTAGAACACAAATCGCCCCATTTCGAGAAGATCTCTCGCTCCGATCCTCTTGGAAAAGTCCTCCGCCGGCCCATTCCCCTGTATCTGCCCCGGATGGCCCGGATCCACACGCATTCTGGACCAATCTCCACATCCATGATCTCCACCTTTAAGCTTTGGTGCATGACTAAGTTTTCTAGCTTTAACCACACATGATGGATAGGTAGTAACTGGCTAGTCTTGGCAGCCTAAATTGCATCAACCCTCTTTAAGCCCTGTAACAACTACTATAAGCGCAGCTACCAGGCATGCCAACGACTCAGCCGTCACAACACTGCAGATGATGCATATCTCCACCAACAAAATGCATCTCCACCGATTGA
Source organism: Dipteris shenzhenensis (assembly GCF_047967505.1). Taxonomy (NCBI): domain Eukaryota; kingdom Viridiplantae; phylum Streptophyta; class Polypodiopsida; order Gleicheniales; family Dipteridaceae; genus Dipteris; species Dipteris shenzhenensis. The sequence continues at coordinate 10,406,642 of NC_141627.1, read as the reverse complement.
GATGGTAAACTTCAACCTCTACATTCCTCAAGGCATAGATAATATCATTATCATTTCCACCATAGATAACATTAAATGGGTTAAGGCACATGCCTCCTCTTCATGACCCACAATCTGTGACAGGTCACCTCAGCAATTGCAACTCCCTCCTCGTACGCTATAATCTCCCTCATTGCACTCTTCTCCAACTCGCAGTATCATGTTGCTAGTGAGCTTGCAGGACATCATTTGCAAGTAGCGTATATCAAAATCCACATTAAAGCACAACTTCACACTCCGAATCTCAAAAGATGTTGATACTATAAAGCATGTTTTGGGCATCGTTATCCAGGTAATCAATGCACCAATCAAAAGCTATTTTTCGGTATTTGGGGCGTAACTTCGTCAATTGTAATCTGATTTCAATGCCAGCAAACTGAATGCTATGTGGCAAGGCAATTTCAATTTCTGAATAGTGCACTCTACAATCAATTGAATTCAAACACTTATTTGGCATTCTTTGGTGTGCTGAAGGTACATGTGCACACTTTTTCAAAGTGAACCCACATATTGATTGTCGCTCCCTTTTGTTTTTTAGTTGCTGACGATCCATGCACATGTTCCACTCCATGTTATCAAGACTCACGTATACTGCATGCTAGTACTTTTACGCAGAAAGCCTTATCTAGGGGAGACAGGCCAACAATAAGGAAGCGAGTAAACTGTGTTGCTTCCGTGACTGCAAACTTGCTGAGGAGATCGTAAGCATGGTCTCTCTAAATTTCCATACTCAGTGGCACTTTCCACTTCATGCACCCTATCACAATTGATGTAATTTAGGATTTAATATTTAACGAAGCCTCGTCCAGTTTTCAAAAATCATCACATTTTTCTACAGGGCAAACTGCAACTCCCTTTAAACCAAGATGCACTTGTACTACCCCCTCTACCGACGACTGACTATTCAGCTTGTGATCATGCAAACTCGAAAGGGCTTTTACACTGAGGACGTCCAACTCTCTCTCTCTCTCTCTCTCTCTCTTTCAAAGACGAATAACAGACAGCAGACTTGCACTGGAAGGTGGCCAAGAAGCAATTAACCTTTTCCAAAGGTCGGGAGCTCCACAGCGTTGAGCGAGCTCGATCCCTCTTCCCTAACACACAGCCATGCCCCATTTTCCCCCAAATAAAAAATCTCTCTCACGCATAGACATTCTTATCTCTTTCCACAATTAGACCTTGTGGCAAATACCGTTCATTTGTCTTTCGCTTTAACATATTGATTGATAGTAAATAATAGTTTATGAGCACTATTTTCGCGGGCTGAAAAGAAATCAGCCACATTCATCATTTAATGAGGTAGATATGCATGGAGTTCATGAAGATAAATAAGCTGTCAGGGTGTCTTTAAAAAAATAATTGAAGGGAGTTTGAACTAACTCCGAAGTAAGCTAGAAACAGCGTGACAGCTGATGAATCACAATGCGGATAGAATTGCACGGCATTCCTGGCACTTGCACGATTAAGTTTCGAATCCAAATGGCAGACGCAACTGCATACGAGCTTTCGACACCCTTGCATTGTCAATCGGTAAGGCCAAAGGAGGGTGTCTTCAGCAGATTTTGGCGGGGTGGAGTTCAAACAAATTACTACCCTAAACTGACGCTCATGCGTGAGAATTTGCAAAGCAGAATCAGTTCAAGACCCATGTTCATGCTCAGAAAACCCCAGTAAAAGTGTAAAATTGTAGGGAACAGCAGGGCTGTTCTAGGCACCTATGAAAGAAAGACCTGCCGAAGCAACTGCAGCCTATCTTCTTCCTGTAGAGGCATAAGCCACCTTGATTGTCCTCTCGCCTGCATAAGCCACCTTGATTGTCCTCTCGCCTGCCACCTTCTCGACTATCCTGTCGCCTGGCTCCTTCGAAGTAGAGTATAGGTAGAATAAGAAAACTTTCTACCCTAACGGGCAAATGACTATCTTACAACTGGAATCAAGCCTCATAACTTGTACGTGTGTGAAAGCTTAAACTCTCTTATCTTATCACATCCGCCGTACCATCATAGGATCAGAGTCTCTGAAAGGTGACATGGGAGCTTGTTTTGCCGTATTATACACCGCAGACTTTTTTCGGTTCAGTGAACGCTGCGCTAGCTTTCCACGTACCCAAGGAGAAATGTTCTCTTTTATCTTGATCATCGAAAGGAAGATCAACCGATATATGATCACCATGCTGAAGATTACAGAAAGATCCCACCATTTGGATCGATTCGTATCTATCTCGAAGACCTCCTTGACAAGATATTCCCCAGTAATCTTTGGAAGGAACGGGGATTGGTTATCAAATTCCATGCCCAGAAGATCATTCTGGTATTGACCCTGTTAAAATCAAAGAACGAGAGTTTTAAAAAACTGAACTATCAATCATTCGGGGAAGCTTAGCAAAAGAGGCCATTTAAACAGAGCAAACCTGCAGCGCCCAAAAATCAAAGCTGAGGAATGACACCGGATATTTCCAAACCGGTTTAGGGATGTCTCCAGGCAAACGAAAGTATCCAGCTACAAGCATGAAAATCCCCTGCAGACAGAAATTCCAAAGCCTTTAGCTGGGAAGGTGCTAAGTGTAAAGCTTTGAAATTTAAGAATAGAATAGAGAGACGACCTGAATCCCAGCTCCCGTGATGATTCCCATCAAGAAATTGGGCACAACGCTTGCTATGGCCATCATCATACCTTCGACCACCATCACGCTCGCGTACAATCCCAGTGTGAAGTACAAGAAGTGAACAAAACCGGGATGCAGACGAACCATAAAGTAGCAGATTGAGGAAGAGGCCACTGCAATTAGCAGCAAGAAAGGCATTGAAGATAGTGTGTTCCCTACAACAAAGGCCACAACCCCGTAGTGCCCGTTCAACCGTTCTCGCTGGAACACCTGCGAACGCCGACGGAGTGAAAGAATTTGATCTCAGAACACGACTACGGAGTGGAAGAATTTGATCTTAGAAACATGACAGCAGCAGAAGGAACAGACAAGACTAGCAAACATTGTCATCACCTTCATATCTTCGACGAAAGACGGAAACCCTCCGATGGACATGAAGGTCACGAACCCAAAAATGAAAGAGCCGCACGATCCTCGAGCCTGTGAAACCATTGCGCATCAAGATTGTTGAAGTGAGTAAGTGTCATTGGCCAACCGCTCCGCGAAGAGGCAATCATCCATGTCGAACCCATGCCAGCTGAACTCACCAGAATGGCATTGTAGCTGGTACCAACGTTGTAGTAGATAGTGCCGACACAGAGGCTGACGAAAATGTAGATCACGAGGCGAAGCCAGTAGTAGCCTACGTCTCTCCACATGTTGGTAAACGACCTGCGGGTAAGAGTGATCATCTGCATCCAGAAGCTGGCCTGGCTGCCGCTGGACTCCAGGATGGAACCTTTCTGCAAACATCGGGATCGAGTTGGTACTCTCTACTCAAATAGTATGGAAACGTGCAAAGCTAATGCGAAAATCTGTGCGTTGACAGCGAATTCATTCTGTAACGAACAACACGAGAAGCCTAATGGAGGAAGAAACGTCCCGACAATTGATCAAATTGCACAAGAGACCAAAGTCCAAACTTACGATCTGAGACATGTCGTAAACTTTAGCAGATGCCTGCATGGCGTACTCCGATGTCCGATAAGATTCGAGGAGTACGTTGATGACCTGCGTGGTGGTGAGCCTGTCGAGGGGGTCGAACGATTCGTGTTCCTGCACAGAAAGGCCATTGTTGGTGATTTGGAAATCCAACTTATCGTTGTTGCTGTAGATACGCAAGTACGGAAGTTGTAGCTGTAAGTTACAGAATGCAAAGACAGAAGATGCGGAAGAACTCACGCGTAGTCGGAATGATCCTTTCAAGGTGGCCTTGACTCGATCGAAATCGGAGTTGATGCATCGGAGGAAGTGATCGGAGGGGTTCCTGAGCGTTGGGCAAGGGAAGCCAGCAAAGGCAAAGAACTGCAAGAAATGGCAAAAACAACAAACCATGAATGGAATCATGCAGGTTGGAGATGGATGGAGCAAAACTGCACAAAAGGAATGGATGTTTTACGTTGCATGCTTCTGAGGCAAGGCCGAAGAAGACGATCTTGCCACCAGAGAGGAGGTAGAGATTGTCGAAGAGCTCGAAGACCTCGCTACTGGGCTGGTGGATGGAAGCAATAACAGTGCGGCCATCAAGGGCGAGGTTTCTGATGGTTTGCGTGACGAAGAAAGCGGATGCACTGCAAACAGAACAGTTTCTGATAAGTTCAAACACTAAGAGATCACACCTCAAAAATGCAAAGCCACAGTCAAATCTTGGATGACCTCAAACAAACAAAAAAAATGGAGTTATAAAGTCCCCATTTAGTAAGTAGCATGAAGAGATCATGCCATTTCTCTCTAAGATTCCAACTGCAGATGCCTCAGTGCCACGTGCTAACAACTTACAAGGCCAGCTATGATACTCAACTGTAGACGTGCAGCACTGAAGATTGGACAGGTGGCGCTGATCGCGAGATTTTAGGTTGATTTCTATTATATCATTGAACAGGTGGCACCGATCGCAAGATTTTAGATTGATTTCTGTTATATCATTGAACATCAGGTGAATGAAAGCAGGGCTTCTTCGATGAACTGCCGAATGGGCTACTGGTTAGAACTCTGCTCTCTGACCAAGCAGGTCGGTCGCAGGTTCAAAACCTGAACTTGCGAGTAGTTGATAGACTTATTATTTCAAAGTCTTACAACCCTCCTAATGACTTTACCATGAGGATTAATGTGTTCTCTCTTGATCGCAAGGCCAGAAATGAGGTCCAAGGACTGCACTAAAATCTTGAAGTACCAGTTGATAGGTGAATCTTGGAAGTTCTTGCATAATTGATAGACTAATTATTTCAAAGTTTTAAAACCCCCTTTGTTCACTTCGCCATCATGATGAACATCCAAATTGGGCTATCTTGGGTATGTCATCACTTGGTCTCGAGGTCTCGGAAGAGCAAGCTCCAAGGATTGCACTAAAATCTTAGAAGTCGCGTTAATAGGTGAATCTTGAAAGTTCTTGCAGCTTTCAATCAAACTCGTTGAGTTTTTTGAGGCAAATTGAGCCCGATAAGGAGATGGAGACATGAAACAGTGTTTGCATCGTTTTGAAACGAGTGTTCAAGACAAAACAAGCTGGGCATGTCATGAATGGCAATCACTTGAGAAAATTTAAGTTTAACTAGCAATATAACTACAAAGCCTAAAATTTTAATTGATTGGTCGTAATACAAGATTACCTACAACCCTGGATATATACTTGTAGAGTCCACTTTTTTGTTCCATTCATGAAAGTTTAAAATTTCACCCAAAATTCTTAAGCAAAATAATCATTGAAATACCAGAAATTTTTTTGTAGGATGGCAATCTCTGGAGAAAATGTAAAATTTCAATGTAACCAAAAAGCCTAAAATCCTAGCTGGTTAGTTTACTATTGAGGGTAATCAAACTAGCCAATTTGAAGTTGTAACGTAGCAACCAATTTGAAGTTTTGAAGAGACTGGATGCTAAGCTAAGCAACCAATTTGAAGGTGAAAAAATTAGATACTAAGCTTAATCTGAAGTTGGATGCTAAGCTAAACCAATTTGAAGTGTTAAACAGACTGGATGCTAAGCTCAAATTTTGCAGGAACCTTGGATATTACCTGTCAAGGCCGCTTGTAGGTTCGTCCAAGAAAAGGAGACGAGGTCTCATAAGCATTTCCATGGCGATGCTCACCCTCCTTTTCTCTCCTCCACTGATTCCTCTCAGATGCCAGTTTCCCACAGGAGTATCAGCGCAGTCCTGCAGACCCATCTCCACTATCGCACTCTCCACGATTGCCATCTTCTCCATCTTTGTCATCTTGTCCGGCAAACGTAGCTGCGCTGAGAACCTTATGCTCTCGCGCACCGTCAGCGTCCCGATTAGATTGTCTTCCTGCGTCACATACGCCTGCACATCCCCACACACCTCCTTTTATCACTTTTGCATCACCCATATAAACATCGCCACTCGTTCTTCGCACATCGCTCCTTCTTATCCTCGCCAAAAAGGCCTTAAATCAGGAAACATGGCCATAGCCATAGATCGCACTCACCACTCTCTCCACAATTGGCCAGACGGACAACCGTTTCTGACTCAAACCCCCCACTCGGGAAGGAATCCAGGAAAAATGAATTTAGCCGTCGATTCGTACAAGGTATGAGCAACCATAGCAATCGATGGCCACGAGGACGCCAGCCTTTTCCTTCTTACCCAGATATGCAGGCGAACAAACATGCAAATGAAGAGACGTAGCTATCGATAGAACATGTCAAGCAAGCAGACACATCGACAGCCACCCGTCCGTCTCCCCAGACCAACAAACCGTAAAGTCTTACCGCAGTTCCATAAGAAAGCTTCCTCTTCCTTCCATTCAGCAACACCTCCCCTGTCTGTGTGGTGTTCGCTGCCAATCTCCCTGCAACGCGTAGAATCACCGTCAGTACGATGATCGAAAGACTCCCGCAAGATGTTAAGCAGTCCATGTCTTGATGCTACCTTCCAAAGTACCAGGCTCTGCATGGCTTCAGACTTGCGTACCTGCGAGACTATCGAGCAGAGTCGATTTCCCTGACCCAGAAGGCCCCATGATCGCCATGAAATGTCCAGGCTCCGCATAGCCGGTTAGGTTCTGTAGCACAGTCTGCGACTCTCCTTTGTGATTCAACACCTTCACCGTTAAGTCCCTCCATGTCAACGAGGCTGAAACGTCGCCAATGTTTTTCGTATCGGTGGAAATCTTCCATAGGCTCTCGCTCAACGGGCTCAGATTTCCCTGTAGCCCGCCGACCTTCGACGTCTCTGCAATGTTCACCGAAGTATGGGCACCATATTGTACTCCAGCTTGGACGTTCAAGCTGTAGATATTGGAAGGTGGACGATTTGTGCTCCCCATATCGAAAGCTCGCACAACTCAAAACTGCTTCTCCAAAGAGCCGAGCGGTGCAAGTGGCCTCTCAAACGCGCTGGACTGTGCTCCGCATTGCACGAGATTTGAAGAATTCAAGGAGATCGAACCTGAGGCTATAGATCAGTAAGAAATGGCAGCCTTCCACAAGGGCTCAAGTGATTTATGAGAAAGAAGTCTTTGACAAAGACACCGATTCACAGGAGAGAGACACAAATATATTGCTGGAACCACAACTTCACTGAAAACTGCTGCGAGAAGATAAAGCTACAAAATCGATGCTGGCGCAAGCGTGTACGCCCAGCCACTGCTGCGGCATCTGTTATTAGCAATGGAGATGGAGAGACGTAGAGGGGAGGATGAGAAGGTGAAGATGGGGATGCGGAGCTTGGCGTGCGGGGCAAGGCAGATTGGGCTGAGGAGAGACGGTAGAGCGGGGGGGGTAGATGAGGAGAGAGGGAGCATGAAGGGATGGCGGCTTGATGGAAGGGCGAAGGGTAGATGGGAGCAGCTGAGCACAATCCACCAAGCGCATTGAAGGTTACACCTGCTTTGGAGGTTGCTGGCCTGCAAACGGCCATGGTTGATGGATGCTGCACTTCATGCAATTGCAAATGCTTCGCCAATAGGAGCTGGGAGGGAAGGTTGCTGGCCTGCAATGGCCATGGTTGATAGATGCTGCATTCTATGCAATTACAACTGCTGCAAAACCAACACTACCATGATAGTCTGATCCCACCTTTCTCGCTCTAGCTTGTCTGATATCAGCTGCAGCAGCTTCTGCAGCTACACTTCTGTCTTTCTCTCTTTCTCCTTATTATCGTACCTCTTGACCGTAGCCACCCTCCACCACTCGCTCCCTATTAAATGCTCCCTCCGTCTCTTTTCCTCCCCCTGTTCCTCACGTTATAACCCCCCTTGGAAATTCACAGACCACCCTTTTCTCCCCCTGCACACCATTAAAACAGCCCAACGACTCTCTCACACCCCTTTAGCTCCCCTCTACGTACTGCGAACCTTTTTAGCTCCCCTAACGAGGGTCTCTAGAGCACAGCGGTTCGCACTTCCGCTGGGAGGCCACTGGGAGTGGATTACATTGAGCTTTTCTTATCCTATCCATTCAGCAGCAGCGCGGCAAGAGTTGCCAATTTATTAAGCTTTCAATCCACACTATCAAACGTGTGATGTTAGAACTTAGCATTACAATTTACTACAGCTTCGTGAATCGTAAAAGTAGTCCAGAAAACGCTGAGACTGGGTAAGCCATTTCGAATATAGCATCTACGTCCTTCCGTCTGTTGCAGATGCGAATTCACATATGTCAGATTCCCATATATATGTATATACAGTCATACGGTGCCTTTATACTCCAACAGCTCCCAGTACCCATCTCTGCGGTTTACCAAGACTTCTCGAACACAAGTTCTTTCGCAATAACTGTCGTCAGTACCTTTTCTTTAATCGACCGTCAATGCCCCCTCAAGCCTACACAGAACAAGGGCGATGGGCAAATATAAGTACTTACACGTGATTATTTCCTTGAAATTTTAAACTTCAAAACACCTTCAAAAGTTCAAACCACAGCAGCACAGCTACGTCCAAACCTGCGCACGTGTCGCTAAGAAAATGGCAGTGGCAAATTGCAATGATGGTAGGTCCGGGGAGAAACCGGCAGGAAACCTCCCCAAAGCCTAGTGCAAGTTTTTGACTCGACTAAATAGCGATCTCCGTTATCAAACGTTAGGGATCGCAATGGGCATTTCACTGCATGTGACAGCTTAGGTAGACAAGGCAACGTGGTAGGAGTCGTCACATGTGGAGTGGTACTCATGGGTTTGCCCCATTGTTCCGCAAAAATGTTTTCGGTTGCAAATGAGAAACCTGAAATCTCAAAGTTTGTAGGTTTTTGGATCAGCCTGGTCATCAGAAACTTTAGATTTTATGATTTGCCCGTATAAGAAGGGAAATTTGAGCACTTAACCACAATAAAATTTTACACTTGTCAACAAGACCTTTGAAAACTCCATCCACATAAACTTTACATTTTTTATTTTAAAGGAATTGTAGATAATATTGAAGTTATGGAAATGTGAATGGACATGTTACAAGAAGGAACATAGTTGCTCATACATTCATGAAAATGTAGATGAAAATACATTCACGAAAACATGTGGGTATATCTTCATAAAAAAGCACCAAAACAGCGCAAGGATGCATGATATACTTTCATATCACTTCAGAATATGCATGTCTACGTGTTTTTATTGCATTGCCCCATAGTTGTATAGCTTGCATAAAATCAAATTCTGCTAGAGCTGGACCTTCAATTAAAATCCGCATAAGAGCATCCAAGTTCTTGGTTTCCAATCTATTTCTCAATTTGTTTTTAATGATGTTTTGAATGCTGAATTCCCTTTCACAAATAGTTGTCCTACTGCATTGCAACATTGCAACTCGAAGAAGCATGGGATATTTCTCATGTGCCTTTCTAATCTGATGCTGCTTGATTTTAAATATATGATATTCCCTCTTTAATGCTCGACCATCAACCAAACATTCTACATGTGTGCCATCCACTATTTCCAAACTATTGTACCAACACTCATAGTTCATTTCCTCCATAGCTTTTCAGCTCTTGAGTTGAAGGAAATGTGGAGGGTGCAAGGATTTTAAAGCTCTCGAACACATGATTTTTAAAAAACCGAGATTGCAAGTTACTTTTGCCTTCATTACAAAAAGCACGTTGAAATTCAAGAGCTTTAGCGAGATCGCTGCCAATAACACACCTATCAATTCTTTTTCCATAGTACATATCTCCTTTCAAAGCCCTGTGCATAGTACATAACCAACCATCTTGGTTGCCAAACTCAAGAATAGAAGGGAATCCATAACCATCATGACCTTGCATATTTATATTGATGTCTTGCGGCCCCATAAACTCCATCTCTAGCGAAGTGATGGTGGAAGCCACAAGGCTATGAATTGTTGCAACATCCACATAATACTTTTGAAAGGCATATGACAAGCTTGCGAGATGATCCATCACGTCACCCAAGAAATGCAACATGTAAATAAACCTAAAGTTTGAAAAAATTTAAACAATCTTGCATTCTCCTCTTGTAAGCATACCAAAAGTGGCTCATACATTTCATATATCTTGGAAATTACCTTAAACCTGCTCAACCATCTCATCTTGTGTATTTTCTCCATCCTCAAGCTAGGATAATCAAGATGAAGAGCTAACTCAGTCAAACTAGAGGACCTTTTAGAGCTTTTCTTAAACATCCCAACAATCTCATTCAACAAAAAATCCACATGTTGTGCATCAACATTATGCTTGAGAGTGTCGGACACACATAAATGAGTTCGGTGTGCAACACAATGAATCGATGTCAAGAAAGGACTACTCTTCTTTAATAATGCAACCAATCCATTTATAGAACCAATCATCACTGATGCACTATCATATCCAAAGCTGACCATTTTCCTCTCATCTATATCATATCCTCTAAAGAACTTTATTAGCTGTCTTGTCATGCACTTCAAGTAATCCCAAGAAAGAAACTCGAGGCTCATGATCACAGATATAAGTAGCATACACAATCAAATGCTCCACAACTGAGATATCAGTAGACTGATCAACTAAGAGACGAAAAAATGGCGATTTATTCAGTCTCTCTATTGTAGTATTTAAAATGGACTCACTGATGTAAGTAGCAAATATAGTTTCAGCTTTCTCATTCTAGTATAAATCTCTAGGAACCAAAACACTTCCACACAAGTGCAGTAAATCCAGAATTGCAAAAAATTTCAAAAACACCATGTCTTCCTTAGCAACATGATAAGAAGCTCGAAATAAATTTAAAATTCTTGCATCAACATCACCTAGTTGCCATTGTATTCCTTCATGTAATGCTTTCTTTCCATCGTTTAGTGCATATGAAGCCCACTTGTGTTGTTTTGAAGAGGCATGGCATCTAATGGCACTTAGCTGAATATTCATTGATCTGCAAGTACCAAACTCACTATGGCATTTTCTTATTTTTTGGCATGTAGTACAAAAGATGCGCCCAAGCTTTCTGTCGAAAAATGCCCATTCAAAAGAGATTGCCCATGAATCACTCCAAGATTAAACATGCATTTTTAATTCTAGAGACCTCATCTTCTTCACTTGGGCCTAGTATCTCTTCTACATTTGAGTCACATGTGACTTGAGAGGATGATGCTACATCTGACAAAGATTTTATTGCTCTCTTTCTTTTCACTGGAGATATCACTCTTGTCAACCTGGGAAAAGCAAAAAGAGTTGTTTGGCTTTGACTCATGCTTAGACCTAAATCTATTCATATTAAATACAATTGCATACTTAAAAAACCTTGACTTTATAATGTAATCCACTAAAAAACATGCATGTTCTATCAACTCAAATTCATAAAATTTTCAATTTCAATCTTGCAAGTCAAATCCCTAGGAAACACATACAAGAACAACTTCCACAAACTTGCAAATATGAAACTATCAAGTGAAACCCAAAATTTTGCAGTTCCATTGTAAGGCTTTGCACGTTTTTTGTGAACACCGGTTTGCCCACTACCTGCCCATGGGTAAGAGCTTAGAGGACTTTAGAGTGGACATAATATCTTTAAAAATCTAGATTTGTTGCAGGCAGTCTTTCCATCGTGGAGCAAGTAACTACTAACTCTAAATTGAAGTTGCATCCTACTATTTTATCAATTGTTTAAGGAAAAAAGAGAATGAGTAAAATAGTGGACATGAGATGCAACACAGGGTCCATTAAGACCTGATCCTCCTTACAAATGTCAAGGGTGGTGATTTATTATTGATTTTGTGATGTCCATATTTTGGAAGCTGAAGTCCAACAAATACATGAATAACGCGAATACAATAACTGATCCTCGTTGCAGTTTTTACAATATTGTCACATGGACTACAACCATATGAAAAAAGGTTTAGTCATCCTTCAATGTTGCATCCATCTTAGATTTCCTTGCTCCCTCGTATTGATAACATGCATTAAACGAGAGGAATGTTGTAAGAATTCAGATTGAAAACAAGAAATTTTGAATGGACTAGTAATTGAAACTATTTATATTATAATATATAATTATTAATTATTATAACCACTCATAGTGTGGGTGGGGAGGCGGCGTGCTTCCTTTCCCAAAAAGTTATAATGCGAGGGAAAGGGCCCTTCCCTGTTTGCCGAGATAACATCGAGAGTATAAATGTCGAGGATAAGTCTCACGAATGGATATGAAATTAGCGTATTAGCTGAATGTCAATAGTTATAATCGTAGTCAAACGTCGAGAGACAGTATCAGGAAAAGTTACCAATGTGACCCTGAGAGGATCTGTGTGTGTCCTTGAGTGATGATTCCAACATTCTCAGATCATTCATTAGACTCTAGGGAACACAAAAAGACAACTATCGTTAGAGGAAGTCCAAAGTAGAGCACGTAAGATTCTCACTCTCCACTTAGCCAATGTTACATTCTCACTCTCCAGTTAGCTAGCGTTACGTGCCTCTCCAACCTCGGGAAAATGGGAGTTTGATCACTGTAGTAAGTCGAGCTTTTAGGCTTGTGAGAGTAGAGCATAAGGTCATTGTGAGGCACTCCAAAGCTTCACATGCCAATAAGCCCAAACTTGCAAATCAAAGTAGACCGTCTCTTCAAATCAAATAGGTTTGAAACATTTATATAGTCTTTTTATTTTGTCAAAAGCATCAATATGCTTTTAGTGCTTTAGTCAAAAGCTTAGCTTTTACATCAAATGAAACCAAGGGCTTAGATTCATGACAAGTGGCTAAAGGGGGGTGAGAAAACCTAAACATCTCCCTAGGCTACCTACCATAAAGATGCATTGATAGCAAGGAAGTGTGGATGTCCCACATCCTAGTGCATATTATGGATGGACGGTGTATGGAGGATGGTTTGAGGCTACTATGCTCATGGATGCCTCCTTTTTGGCCTACCCCTGGGGGTAGCCTTAGCAACGTTGCCACTTTGGAGAAGTTAAAATTGCTGTTTTTTTGGGTTCTTTTTCATAAAAAATTTCTTACTAGTTGTGGCAGTTGCGCCATTTGTAGATTTATTATTCTTCATGATTGCTAATTCGCAGTGCCTCCACTCTACTGAAGGAATTTATTCATTCTAAACGTTTGGATGGTTTCAATTCAATGTGTGGCATTCAAGCGGCTGCGTTGATTATCTTTAAAGCCTGATTATTGGGGGTGGCGATGGTATGCTTGTCAACAAACTTTGGCATTGTATACGTAAAAGAAATCTCCTCTCGCTGGATTTCGTATGATTCTCTCCTTCAATCCTTACCTATACCTATGCAATTTGGTGGTTGCAACTTGCCTATAAATTCATTATTGCTAAACCCCATGTACTACACTTACAATACGTTACGAAGTCTGAAAATTGCTGCGATGGAAGCGTCAACTGATTTGATGTTGGAGATGAACAACTGTACTTTTGCCAAGGGTGCAGTCTTCAATCTTCTGTAGTTTCTTGTCTTCATATGTTCTTCCTTTCTTTCTTACGATTTCTTTCATTTCTGCTAACTTTCGAACGTGTTTTCCTCTGCAGGACTTGCGAAAGCTTGTCCAGAGATATTACAATCTCTCGTGACTCCTGGTTCAGCGAAAGTTATTGGCCTGGAGCCTCCAACCGAAGACTTGAATAAATCTCCACGCTCTACTGATGGTAAGTTCTCACAAATCACTCTGTTGGACCAGTGTTGGTCACCTTGTCCACGTTATGTTTAGTCTTTTCCATTGTCCTATCCATTGCGGAGTTGACGGTCGCTCTATTTACAAATGATGAAGCTTGAACCTCACGATGCTTCATTTGAACTCCCTCTCTTCAGTTGACTGTAAGACCTTATGCCTTGCCTGTTGCTGCTCTTCGCACTCGCTTGTGCCCTGCCTGCAAGACTAATGCTTATGCCCCACTTGCTACTACTCCCTAGTGGCCTGTGCCTTGCTTGTAGGACTAACTTGGATTCCCTCCTTTTTGACATTCCTTCCTTGCATGATGCATTTCCTGAACCCTGCGCCCTTGCCTTCTCCTTGTTTGTCTCGTGGGCTACATGATTGATAAACTTTCTCAAGGTTACCAGCATCGACCACGCTTGTCACTTCAAGTTGTAAATATGGTGCTCCATCTACATGTAGATCTCGCCCTTATAGACTCACTCAGCTCCTTTGTGGAAAGGCTGACCTTGTAGGAAGCCAATGTTTGCACATTGTTTCACTTCCATTCACTGGAGAACGAATTACTGTTATCCGACTGGCAACAAAGAGCAAGTTGTTTACCATTCCTCTGATTGCACATAGCTTGCACACTTTAATTGAAGCTGCACTCTGATGTCAGTTCAAGTGTCCTTTGGGGCACCACTTTTGCAATTGGAGCCGTTTGGCTTGTCCATGTTTCTCCTTGTCTTTGTCTTATAAACACGCTTCTCGTGTAGTTCTTTTTGTAGAATTTGATCTCTTGTTTGGCATTGCATGAATTTTTTGGTGCTTTTTTGCAACCTGGACTTCTGTCTCCTCGTCTTGTGCATGTTCAATTCCTTCTATTCCCTCTATTCTCTGTTGTGGCTCATCCACTCCCTTTGACCTCCTCTCGTTCATTTCCCTATATACTGTGCGGTCCTCAAGTACTCTTTTGACAAAGGTAAGCTTGGCCATTTGCTTGACGAATACGTAGTAGACACCTTAAGACCAACATTTGACTCGTGTGTTCGAAGTTCTTGCAAAGGTAACTTTGATTTTTTTATCCCATCATGTGGACTCAACCAAAGTTTGAACCACGTTGCAACCAAAGTTTAAACTTATTTGGTTTAGTTTGCAAATGCAGTTTTTGTTTTTAGTGAAAATGAGGTCGGGCTGATGCAATTGCAAGTTTACTTTTTCTTGACATAGTTGGATTTTCAAGACTACTTTTGAAATTCTCCACAAGTTTAATAATTCTTCGTTTTAGTTGTAGGAACTATGACAACTTTAACATGCTCTTACATGGATAGGAGGGCATCCCCACCTGCTCCAAAATCGACACCTTCTATCTACGCTTCACTAAGTAGGCCGCCCAAGAAAAACTTACTCAAACATTCACCTATAAAGAAGAGTCCATGCCGATCTTTAAAGAACTGGTTCTATGAAGCTGCACAAGAGGCGTATGCACAAGGTACATTGTCTAGCCTTTTCTTCCTTTGAATTATTGAGTTCATGACATTTTTGTAATTGTTTTTTCCTATTTTTTGATGTTAGTGAAAGAACTTATTTGGTGAACCCAGAGTATGCTAGTTTTAAGTCAACAATCACA
This sequence comes from Dipteris shenzhenensis, assembly GCF_047967505.1. Lineage (NCBI taxonomy): Eukaryota > Viridiplantae > Streptophyta > Polypodiopsida > Gleicheniales > Dipteridaceae > Dipteris > Dipteris shenzhenensis. Next base: position 10,391,307 of record NC_141627.1, on the reverse strand, counting down.
ACCCACATGCAGCAAAAAACAAAAGCAAAAATTGAAAGACAATTGGTGGACAAAAAACCTAAAATTGATCTAAATGATGTCATAAAGTTGACTTTGATTGAGTCAAAAGTTGACTTCGACATTATTTTGTTTCCTTTTTGGTGGTATTTGTTGTTAACATTGATTTGGAAATATTAAGAGAATTGGTATTTTATTTATTTATTTTGGAACGTTGGAAATGTTGCTACCCATTAGTTGCACTTTTATGTATTGAAATTTGGCTTACTATAAAGAAATGATTTCAACATTTGTTGATGATTATGCATGAAACTTTGATTTTGCAAATTTGCCTCTATTCTTTTCATCTAAGAAAAGTTGTTATCACTACTATAAACATATGATTTGAACAATTTTTGATGATTTTTCATGAAACTTTGAGTTTGCAAAACGCCTCTCTTCTTTGCTTACAAAATCTTACAATCTATCATATGTGTATTGGCAGCAAGCAAACAACTTATGGTCAAAGAGTAAGCAATTGAAGATGCTAACAAGTTTGTACCCTCACCACACAATGTAGGCATCGCTAAAGTTGTTGTGCCATCAAAGGAAAATTTTATAGGGGACAGAAATTCATTGATCTCTTTGAGCATCACTCAATTATCTGATTGTGCTCCTCATACATTTGTTTTTGAGGGAGAATTACTTTGTAAGTATGGCACTTACAAAGTCATTAACCCAAAGTATCACATTTTCTTGAAAGGAGACTTCATAGACAAATATTGCTCTCTTTGACCAATTTGTCAATTTCTTTAAAATTGGTGAGTTCTACAGAACTGAGGGAGCAAGTGTTGTTCCAAGAGGCACAACTGAAGGTGGAACTTCTAAATTTTCTTTGCTTCTTGATGCAACTACATGCATCATTAACCCTTTGATGGTAACCTTCGCTTGCTACTTGATCACCAGTTGTGCACTTATGTCCCTTGGGTTGCGGAGATGATCAATTTCAATAAATATTATGCTGCAAATGCCATGGGCACAATAGCAATTGTCATAATTAAAGTTTCAAGTGATGAGGGTATGGGCAACCAAATCATTGTTGCTGATAGTCCACAAGATGAAGATCGTGTCGCAGTAAGTTTACTATAATTTCACTTATTATTGTTTGTCTTCTGTGTTCTCAAATATCATTTTGTATACCTTTGATTCACTACTTCTACATATTGTAGTTGTCCTTCGTGACTAAGAGGAAGCCCACTCTCACTCAGCTAATTCAAGAGTTCAACGAGGAGGGTGTGGTTATGTATGTCTTGAAGAATGTATCATTCTTAAAGGCAAAGGGGACAATTTGTGTTTTCAACTTCACCATTTTGGCGGAAATATCCAATGGGCCTACAAAAAAGACGATTTGAAGGTAGCTTTTGTCAGCTAGGTTTTGCAATTGGGTTATGGAACTAAGGTATACACCATAAATGAGTTCATTGGCTCTACAATTGGTGGAAACATGCTAATGTGAACTTGTTTTGTTATTGCAGATTTTCAACATCTTGCATTTCACAAATGTAAACGCCGATTTGATCGAGCATGTTTGCGAGACATGTGGAGGTACTCGTATTAGTAGATACCCTTTATGTCTCTTTTGCTACTCTTGCCAAAGCCCATAAAGCATTGAACAAGTTCCCTCCCTCACTTGTGACATAGTGCAATGCGGTGGTGAATAAGTGCTAGTACATTGTCTTGCACTTGGCGTCTTCCTTTGTTTAGCTATATGAAGAGGACTAAATGATGGCTACAAGCAAGCTCAAGACTACTAAACCTAGTCGAAGTTTCACAATTAATAGCTCTGGCTTTGTAATTGCATTTGAGTCAAATGCATAGTGCTCCTTTGGCTTTTGGATAATGCATGATGTATTCGCTCTCCAAATAAAGAAATGGTTTCACTTTTTTTCCTTGGATAAGACTTTGATTTCTTCACTAACAATTGCATGAAATTGAAACTTATGTGAACAACGTCTGCAAAAAACTAACCACGGATATACAAGAACTGCTCCAACAAAAGAAGTTAGCTTCGAACTCTGATTTTGTTTCTGTAAATCCAATTAACTCATATGTTCTAATGTGTCTTCTTCACTTTTTCCGAAGTCTTTCATATGATCAAATCCTTAAATCCATGTTTGACAATATTGTTATGTGCACAGATTTCAAGCACTCAAAAACACCATAAGAAAAGATGACACAATTCTAGGGAAAATAAATGATTACTACTTCATAACAAAATTCTAGATCAGGGGAAGCCAGCATGATCATGGCCTTATATGGATTGAAAATGCTCCTACATTTGGAATATCTTCCAATAAAAAATAGAGGAATTTGCCGATAAATATATTTCTACAAACATTTTGGAATTTCTTTGTAATTAAAAAGACATTCAAACACACAAGCATCGTAAAACATGCTTTAAAAAGAAGAATAAATGTTGTTTTGGTTACCCTCGACCTCCAATGTCCCACACAAGGGTTTTGCTACCTATAGAGCTCGACTCAAGCAACAATATTTTCAAAACAAGAATGGAAGTTATACACTCAACTTTGATGAAAGATAGCACTCTTTCTTTGGACTACAATGCTTTCTTGGCATTTATAAGACTAAGTGAATATGAATACATAACAAATCTACAAACATCAATTTGTCAACCA